>NW_026601200.1:5000-69222 GCF_029448725.1 Salvelinus fontinalis
TATCCCATTCAAATGTGCGTCCCAAATGGCACCCTAAAGTAATGCACTTTAAATCAAATAGGATGTCATTTGGTACGTATTAGACCATAGGATTACACCAGCTAAGAGTCCGCCACGGAGGAGTAGCAGGGTATGAATGGGTGCAGACAGGAGAATAGAGAGATTATATATAATGGACATGATACAGTTATAGAGTTGAGTCCAGCTGAGAAGGTATTATAATGGTCCTGTCACTGGAGAACAGGTGTCCTTACACAACCCCTCCTCTTCTTCACTTATTCTTCTTTGATTATAGACCTCTTCTCACAGACACACACACACACACACACACACACACACACACACACACACACCCACCCACCCACACACACACACACACACACACATACACACACACACACACACACACACACACACACACACACACACACACACACACACACACACACACACACACACACACACACACACACACACACACACACACACACACACACAAAGCCATTCACACCCAACTGACTTATACACCCACCCCTCCATTTCCTCCAAACTGCATCTCAGCTGGGCCCTCCCTCCTGTTTCTTCTCCCCTCCCTCCAGTCCCACAGCCCCACCCCCATCTGCTACCCCCTGATAGGCTGATTGATGAGATGAGGAGAAGTAGGCGGTGTTAATTAAATAAGATCTGGATTAGTGTGTGATATATGCTGATGACAGCACTATGAGCCGCCTCAGTGGGGATTTTACACACCATGACAGGGAAAACCACTGTACACACACGCACACACGCACACACACACACACAAACACGCACGCACACAAACACGCATGCACGCACGCACACAAACATACACACACACACACACACGCAAACAAATGCACAAACACACACCAGACATGTCACAGTCCCCTGGTCCCTTAATAAGCAACCAGGCGTTGAAATACTGCTTCAGGCTTTATAACTGTGGAATAATATTATTCATAATTAGGCTTGTCATTTAGATTGTAAGGCTTTATGTGTGGAGAAGTGGTAAGGTCTTCATTACAGGTTGTAAGGCTTTATGTGTGGAGAAGTGGTAAGGTCTTCCTTTAGGTTGTAAGGCTTTATGTGTGGAGAAGTGGTAAGGTCTTCATTACAGGTTGTAAGGCTTTATGTGTGGAGAAGTGGTAAGGTCTTCATTTAGGTTGTAAGGCTTTATGTGTGGAGAAGTGGTAAGGTCTTCATTACAGGTTGTAAGGCTTTATGTGTGGAGAAGTAGTAAGGTCTTCATTTAGGTTGTAAGGCTTTATGTGTGGAGAAGTGGTAAGGTCTTCATTTAGGTTGTAAGGCTTTATGTGTGGAGAAGTGGTAAGGTCTTCATTTAGGTTGTAAGGCTTTATGTGTGGAGAAGTGGTAAGGTCTTCATTTAGGTTGTAAGGCTTTATGTGTGGAGAAGTGGTAAGGTCTTCATTTAGGTTGTAAGGCTTTATGTGTGGAGAAGTAGTAAGGTCTGCATTACGGGTTGTAAGGCTTTATGTGTGGAGAAGTGGTAAGGTCTTCATGTTTGCTTTAATCTCATGTACAGTGTGTAGAGCTGTGGATGGGGCGTTTAGTTGTAGGTCTGCAGGAGTTATTCCCTGACAACATGACCTGACCAGGAAAACTCCTGGCCCTACATATGCTCTCTGCTGTAGTCCATCTTCTCAGATACTAAAAGACCTCTCTCTCCCTCCACCCTCCTCTCTCTCTCCCTCCACCCTCCTCTCTCTCTCCACCCACCTCTCTCTCCATCCTCACACCTCTCTCTCTCTCCACCCACCTCTCTCTCCCTCCTCACTCTTCTCTCTCCCTCCACCCTCCTCTCTCTCCATCCTCACTCCTCTCTCTCTCTCCACCCACCTCTCTCTCCATTCTCACTCCTCTCTCTCTCTCTCCACCCACCTCTCTCTCCATCCTCACACCTCTCTCTCTCTCCACCCACCTCTCTCTCCATCCTCTCCTCTCTCTCTCTCCACCCACCTCTCTCTCCATCCTCACTCCTCTCTCTCCCTCCTCACTCTTCTCTCTCCCTAAACACTCCTCTCTCCTCCCTCTGCCATCCTCTCTCTCCCTCCTCACTCTTCTCTCTCCCTCCACCCTCCTCTCTCTCCATCCTCACTCCTCTCTCTCTCTCCACCCACCTCTCTCTCCATCCTCACTCCTCTCTCTCCCTCCACACTCCTCTCTCCTCCCTCTGCCCCCACTCAAGTCTTCTCTTGAGAGCCGTGCTTTCATTCATTTTGGGTCAGTCACAGTGGTCAGGTATTCTGCTACTGTGTACTCTCTGTTTAGGGTCAAATAGCATTCCAGTTCTCTGCTCGGTTTTTATCTGTGTTCAAGTAAATATCTTTTTGTTTTCTCATGATTTGGTTGGGTCTAATTGTGTTGCTGTCCTGGGGCTCTGTGGGGTCTGTTTGTGAACAGAGCCCCTGGACCAGCTTGTTAAGGGGAATTTTCTCCAGGTTAATCTCTCTGTAGGTGACGGCTTTGTTATGGAAGGTTTGGGAATCGCTTCCTTTTAGATTGTTGTAGAATTTAATGGCTCCTATCTGGATTGTGATAATTAGCGGGTATCGGCCTAATTCTGCTCTGCATGCATTATTTCCTGTTTTACATTGTACAAAGAGGAATTTTGCAGAATTCTCTCTCTCTCTCTCTCTCTCTCTCTCTCTCTCTCTCTCTCTCTCTCTCTCTCTCTCTCTCTCTCTCTCTCTCTCTCTCTCTCTCTCTCTCTCTCTCCCTCTCTCTCTCTCTCTCTCTGGTGATGGATGTCGCTGCCTGTGGACTGACCACTGTGACGGATGGGGTGATTACAGTAGCATATCCTCCTCTCCAGAAAAAGAAGGGAAAACATCATCCTTTCTTCTCTCCACAACAGACTACAGTCTATACACACTATCATAACATATAGTCTACAGTCTATACACACTATCATCACAAATAGTCTACAGTACATAAACACTATCATTACATATAGTCTATGCACACTATCATCACATATAGTCTACAGTACATACACGTTATCGTCACATATAGTCTACAGTACATAAACACTATCATTACATATAGCCTACAGTCTACACACACTAGCATTACATATAGTCTACAGTACATACACACTATCATTACATATAGTCTACAGTACATAAACACTATCATTACATATAGTCTACAGTACATACACACTATTATTACATATAGTCTACAGTACATACACACTATTATTACATATAGTCTACAGTACATACACATTATCATTACATATAGTCTACAGTACATAAACACTATCATTACATATAGTCTACAGGTTATACACATTATCATCACATATAGTCTACAGTACATAAACACTATCATTACATATAGCCTACAGTCTACACACATTATCATTACATATAGTCTACAGTACATACACACTATCATTACATATAGTTTACAGTACATACACACTATCATTACATACAGCCTACAGTCTATACACATTATCATCACATACAGTCTACAGTACATACACACTATCATTACATACAGTCTACAATCTATACACATTATCATCACATATAGTCTACAGTACATAAACACTATCATTACATATAGTCTACAGTACATACACACTATCATCACCTATGGTCTACAGTACATACACACTACACATTATCATCACATATGGTCTACAGTACAGACACACTATCATTACATATAGTCTACAGTACATACACACAATCATTACATATAGTCTACAGTACATACACACTATCATCACACACAGTCTACAGTACATACACACTATCATTACATATAGTCTACAGTACATACACATTATCATCACATATAGTCTACAGTACATACACACTATCATTACATATAGTCTACAGTACATACACACTATCATCACCTATGGTCTACAGTACATACACACTACACATTATCATCACATATGGTCTACAGTACATACACACTATCATTACATATAGCCTACAGTACATCAACACTATCATCACGTATAGTCTACAGTACATACACACTATCATTACATATAGTCTACAGTACATACACACTATCATCACGTATAGTCTACAGTACATACACACTATCATTACATACAGTCTACACATATTATCATCACATAGAGTCTACAGTACATACACACTATCATTACATATAGTCTACAGTACATACACATTATCATTACATATAGTCTACAGTACATACACATTATCATTACATATAGTCTACAGTACATACACACTATCATTACATATAGTCTACAGGTCATACACACTATCATCACATAGAGTCTACAGTACATACACACTATCATTACATATAGTCTACATTACATACACATTATCATTACATATAGTCTACAGTACATACACATTATCATTGCATATAGTCTACAGTACATACACATTATCATTACATATAGTCTACAGTACATACACACTATCATCACATATAGTCTACAGTACATTGTAACGGTCCTGACCTGTTTTATGTTGTTTTTGTATGTGTTTATGGTCAGGGCGTGTGTTTTGGGTGGGCAGTCTATGTTTTCTGTTTCTATGTTGGTTTTGGGTTGCCTGGTATGGCTCTTAATTAGAGGCAGGTGGTTTGCGTTTTCCTCTAATTAAGAGTCATATTTAGGTAGGGTGTTCTCACTGTTTGTTTGTGGGTGATTGTCTTCCGTATCTGTGTTATGTTTGCACCATACGGGACTGTTCGGTTGTTCGTTTCGTTTTGATGTAGTCTGTTCCTGTCCGTGAGTTTTACGTTAGTTATGTATGTTCATGTTCAGGTTTTTCGTCTACATCGTTTTCTTGTTTTGTAATTTTGAAAGTGTTTTGTTTTTTCGTGTTGCCATCGTCGCGTTTAAATAAAAGATGGCTTATTTCCCGAATGCTGCATTTTGGTCTACTGATCCTTCTCTCCTCTCCTCGTCCAAGGATGAGGAGAACGACAGCCCTTACAGAATCACCCACCACGCTAGGACCAAGCGGCAAGGGAAAACTCAACGGAGTAAGGGACAGGAAAGGAAGGAGCAATGGACTTGGGACGATATATTGAACGGAAAAGGTGTCTACACATGGGAGGAGATCCTGGCTGGTAGGGATCGCCTCCCATGGGAACAGTTGGAGGCACTGAGGAGAGCAGAGGCTACCGGAGAGAGGAACCGGAGTTATGAGGGAACGCGTCTGGCACGGAAGCCCAAAAAGCCCGTAAGTAACACCCAAAAATTTCTTGGGGGGGGTGCTAAGAGGTGGTGGGCCAAGGGCAGGTAGGAGACCTGCGCCCACTTCCCAGGCTTACCGTGGAGAGCGGGAGTACGGGCAGGCGCCGTGTTACGCAGTAGAGCGCACGGTGTCTCCTGTACGAGTGCATAGGCCAGTGCGGGTTATTCCACCTCCCCGCACTGGCAGGGCTAGATTGGGTATTGAGCCAGGTGTCATGAGGCCGGCTCAACGCGTCTGGTCTCCAGTGCGTCTCCTCGGCCGGCATACATGGCACCTGCCTTACGCATGGTTTCCCGATTCGCCTACATAGGCCGGTGCGGGTTATTCCACCTCCCCGCACTGGTCGGGTGACCGGGAGCATTCAACCAGGTAAGGTTGGGCAGGCTCAATGCTCAAGAGTGCCAGTACGCCTCCACGGTCCGGTATTTCCGGCGCCACCTCCCCGCCCCAGCCTAGTACCTACAGTGCCTACACTACGCACTAGGCTACCAGTGCGTCTCCTGAGCCCAGTTCCTCCTCCACGCACTCTCTCTGTAGTGCGTGTATCCAGTTCGGTGCCTCCAGTTCCGGCACCACGCACTAAGCCTCCTGTGCGTCTCCAGAGCCCTGTACACGCTGTATCTTCTCCCCCTACTAATCCTGATGTGCTTGTCCTCAGCCCGGTCTCACCAGTGCCGGTACCTCGCATCAGGTATAGAGTGGGCTTTGAGAGTACAGTGTGCCCTGTCCCTGCTCCCCGCACTAGTAGGAAGGTGCTTATCCTTAGCCCGGTGCCTCCAGTTCCTGCACCACGCACCAGGTCTACAGTGCGCCGTATCCGGCCAGAGCCATCCGTCTCACCAGCGCCATCTGAGCCATCCGTCTCCCCAGCGCCATCTGAGCCATCCGTCTCCCCAGCGCCATCTGAGCCATCCGTCTCCCCAGCGCCGTCTGAGCCATCCGTCTGCCATGAGCCTGCAAAGCCGCCCGTCTGCCATGAGCCTGCTAAGCCGCCCGTCTGCCATGAGCCTACAGAGCCGTCTGCCAGACAGGAGCCGCTAGAGCCGCACGCCAGACAGGAGCCGCTAGAGCCGCCCGACAGACAGGATCTGCCAGAGCCGCCAACCAGACAGGATCTGCCAGAGCCGCCAACCAGACAGGATCTGCCAGAGCCGCCAACCAGACAGGATCTGCCAGAGCCGCCAACCAGACAGGATCTGCCAGAGCCGCCAGCGAGCCATGAGCAGCCAGAGCCATCAGAGAGCCATGAGCGTCGAGAGCCGTCAGCCTGCCATGAGCGTCGAGAGCCGTCAGCCTGCCATGAGCGTCGAGAGCCGTCAGCCTGCCATGAGCGTCGAGAGCCGTCAGCCTGCCATGAGCGTCGAGAGCCGTCAGCCTGCCATGAGCGTCGAGAGCCGTCAGCCTGCCATGAGCGTCGAGAGCCGTCAGCCAGCCATGAGCGTTGAGAGCCGTCAGCCAGCCATGAGCGTCGAGAGCCGTCAGCCAGCCATGAGCGTCGAGAGCCGTCAGCCAGCCATGAGCGTCGAGAGCCGTCAGCCAGCCATGAGCGTCGAGAGCCGTTCAGTCAGGATCTGCCTGAGTATATCAGCCGGGACCTGCCCCTTGTCCCGGTTCTGCCCCTTATCCCGGTGCTGCCCCTTGTCCCGGTGCTGCCCCTTGTCCCGGTGCTGCCCCTTATCCCGGTGCTGCCCCTTGTCCCGGTGCTGCCCCTTGTCCCGGTGCAGCCCCTTATCCCGGTGCTGGTCCTTATCCTGGTGCTGCCCCTTGTCCCGGTGCTGCCCCTTGTCCCGGTGCTGCCCCTTGTCCCGGTGCTGCCCCTTGTCCCGGTGCTGCCCCTTGTCCCGGTGCTGCCCCTTGTCCCGGTGCTGCCCCTTGTTCCGGTGCTGCCCCTTGTCCCGGTGCTGCCCCTTGTTCCGGTGCTGCCCCTTCTCCCGGTGCTGGCCGTTCATTTAGGGGATGTTAGTTTTAGGGTGGTCATTGGGAGGGAAAGACAGAAGCGGGGAGTGACAATGGTGGTGTGGGGACAGCGTCCAGAGCCTGAGCCACCACCGTGGTCAACTGCCCACCCAGACCCTCCCCTGGACTTTGTGCTGGTGCGCCCGGCGTTCGCACCTTGAGGGGGGGGTTCTGTAACGGTGCTGACCTGTTTTATGTTGTTTTTGTATGTGTTTATGGTCAGGGCGTGTGTTTTGGGTGGGCAGTCTATGTTTTCTGTTTCTATGTTGGTTTTGGGTTGCCTGGTATGGCTCTTAATTAGAGGCAGGTGGTTTGCGTTTTCCTCTAATTAAGAGTCATATTTAGGTAGGGTGTTCTCACTGTTTGTTTGTGGGTGATTGTCTTCCGTATCTGTGTTATGTTTGCACCATACGGGACTGTTCGGTTGTTCGTTTCGTTTTGATGTAGTCTGTTCCTGTCCGTGAGTTTTACGTTAGTTATGTATGTTCATGTTCAGGTTTTTCGTCTACATCGTTTTCTTGTTTTGTAATTTTGAAAGTGTTTTGTTTTTCGTGTTGCCATCGTCGCGTTTAAATAAAAGATGGCTTATTTCCCGAATGCTGCATTTTGGTCTACTGATCCTTCTCTCCTCTCCTCGTCCGAGGATGAGGAGAACGACAGCCATTACATACATACACACTATCATTACATATAGTCTACAGTACATACACACTATCATTACATATAGTCTACAGTACATAAACACTATCATCACATATAGTCTACAGTACATACACACTATCCTTACATATAGTCTACACATATTATCATCACATAGAGTCTACAGTACATGCACACTATCATTACATATAGTCTACAGTACATACACATTATCATTACATATAGTCTACAGTACATACACACTATCATTACATATAGTCTACAGTACATACACACTATCATTACATATAGTCTACAGTACATAAACACTATCATCACATATAGTCTACAGTACATACACACTATCCTTACATATAGTCTACACATATTATCATCACATAGAGTCTACAGTACATACACACTATCATTACATATAGTCTACAGTACATACACATTATCGTTACATATAGTCTACAGTCCATACACACTATCATTACATATAGTCTACAGGTCATACACATTATCATCACATATAGTCTACAATACATACACATTATCATCACATATATTCTACAGTACATACACACGATCATTACATATAGTCTACAGTACATGCACACTATCATTACATATAGTCTATACACATTATCATCACATATAGTCTACAGTACATATACACTATCATTAAATATAGTTTACAGTACATACACACTATCATCACATATAGTCTACAGTACATAAACACTATCATTACATATAGTCTACAGTACATGCACACTATCATTACATATAGTCTATACACATTATCATTACATATAGTCTACAGTACATAAACACTATCATTACATATAGTCTACAGTACATACACACTATCATCACATATAGTCTACAGTACATAAACACTATCATTACATATAGTCTACAGTACATAAACACTATCATTACATATAGTCTACAGTACATAAACACTATCATTACATATAGTCTACAGTACATACACACTATCATCACATACAGTCTATACACACTATCATCACATACAGTCTTGTCGTGTCTGTAACTATCATTAAATGTGAAGACTATTATTTTATTAAATCTATTCTCTATGTGTAATCATTATTACGTGATTACACTAATCATGTCAACTTTAATTAACTAGGAAGACTGGGCACCACTGGCAAATGTTTATGAGTCTCTATTTCCTGAATCGACTCTTCAGATATTTTAATATCTTATCAAAACAGTCGCTTATTAATGAATTGTACCTCTTCAGTTCTCATTACTGAACGTCGCAAACCCTTGGATATCTACACAAACCCTAGCATAAATTGTGAATCAGCGATTTACAAATTGGTTTAATTATTTACTAACTAACTAATCAAGTCACAGAAATGCATGAAAACACACACAATTAGTTCATACATGGGGTATTACACGATACAAAGAAAAAGTCCCTAGCGGACAAAACCGATACGACAGCTTGGTAGACAAAGGAAAGGGGGTGTGGACCGCTCAAGAGCAGGAAACTCATAGCTGATAACTACACTCATAGAAATTGCTAATTCTTTACATGAACGACCGCTCATTAGAAAATTGCAATTTACACATTTCTGAATGTATGTCTTGTTGTCATTCTCTGTGGTCGCCGGTCCGTCTGCTGGAGAGTCAATCGACAGAAAAGTCTCTGGTTGCGTTCCCCAGGAGTCACAGTCTGTCGTAGTTGTTATAATGGATACTTCAGAGTACCATTCAGAACTGTTCTCAGATCGAGTGCGTTTAACAGAATAAAGTACTTAAACAGCTGCAGTCTGCATAATTGTCCTTTAGTTTGTAGATTTCTTTGCCATTTCAACGTGGGAACGATCTCCACGTTCTCTGGTCTTGTCCTTCGGTAGTGTTGTATTGCCAACCATTTCAACATGTGTCACGCTGATATAAATGGGTCAGGAGACAGGCGCATGAATGCGTAATAGGGGTTTCTATTTCCCAAATTACAGCATGCCATGTAAAGGCACGGGGACGAAGAGCAAACAAACACGTATACAAAACACTGGGTCGTACCCAAACAAAAGAGCGAGGAGTCTCTCGAAAAAATACACAATCGCACAATGATTTTGACACAGGTCGAGACCCGTAATCATCTGCACAATATACATGGCACGAAAGCCAAAATAACATAGCACAGGTATTCACACGAACCAACAGACATTGTCGGACAATGGTGAATAAAGGGCCACTTACACAATTAGTAATCAATGGTGTGTGTAATGAAAGTACCTGGAGGGATCCGTGACAACATGTAGCTACCGCTTCATATTTTCTGGTCTTAGAAATTCAACCATTTGCAACCTTAGCTTACACCGTGGTTTGTGTGGTCTAATGTAAATTTTGTCAGGAGTGGGTTTTATAGACTTCTGAGAAAAGGGTGGTCCATGTAATGAAAAGGGTGGTCCGATGTAATGTCTATGCTCACGTGGGCGTGGCCCCTGATTTGGTTAACTTTATATGAAAACCCATATTTTCTCATTTAGAAGGTCAACTTCACATTACATCTTTTCACAAATTGTTTCATGTTTAATCACTTACGGTTCACAATATGTAGATGTAATCCCGATTATTAAGAAGTGTACACAACAAAGACTGTAATGAGTGTTTCCTATCATTCATGAGATCATCAAATAAAACACACTCATCATGATTGTCCCTTAAGTGTCCACGGACCTGTCCCACATTCTCAAAAATAGAAATATTGTTTAATTATTCAAACTTTTGATGTCCAAGGGTCTCTCTGTGTTCCACAGTTTACATTCCAAACTCGAACACTACAGAGCATAGGGGCAGCATATTTTATGACCGACCATAAAACAGCAGTCTTCCCGCTCTCCCCCTCTACGAGAGAGAGCACACTGTAGAGCGGACCCACTGTAACCTGATCCCTCAGATCGTCACAGGAGAGTTATGACAGTCCCCCTCTGGTGGATTCAACTTGGAAGGATTCTGCACGTTGCAAACCAACATAAAAATATCTAGCACGTGATGTCTTGGTTCTGGGTCATCGTTGCAGTCCCCCTCTGGTGGTTGACCCTGGTAGGCTTTCTGAAAGCAGAGCAGTCCACCACCAGAATGGGCACTGGATGTCTGGTTGGTAGTTATATAGTTATAACACCTTAATCATCTAATTTGACTGTATTTTTCATACGTTCAAGATCTTGGCAAAATGACCCTATCATGGCATTGTCTAATGTCATATCTAGGCGTTCCTAATTTGCGGTGTGTTGCTTATGACCCTATTCTAAGTTGATAACTGCATTATGAGTCTACAGCTGTAAGGCACCAGTCTACAGGGATGACCTATGGACCTCTTTGAAGAAACTGGTGAGTACTGTAGCTGTAGAGTCAAAGGTCACAGAGTAAATTTTCAACTTTACTAAGGCTGGTATTTTGTTCAGACCCTTAAGTGATCTGAGCATAAATCCTCATTAAATGTTCCATTGTACATGTGCGTTTATGCTTACATAAGTGCACATGCCAAGGGAAAGAACCAAGTATCCTAGTAGGTTGCAACCTGTTCAGAATGAGTCTGACGTCATCAAATCATTTCCAGGTCAATGCCTGGAGGTCAGTAAGAATTGATGCCAACCTCATGACCTATGTTAAGGGGACCTGTAGTAGTTTTACTACACGTCAATGTGTCTTACACCATTGTAGTGGTGATAGGTATGAAGGAGTCTATTTCATAGCTATGTCATCCACGGAGGAGCTAACCTCACAACGGAAGTACTCTATAAGCACTGAACTAGTCATAGGCGGTGTGATCATGGTTCATGACTTCGAATAACTTTCCTCCTGAATGGAGGGTTCTCTTTATTAGTGGTATGTGTGTTGACCATCAGAAGAGTGTTCTGGAGATTCCCTTACACGTGTTGCAATCTGAGTGACTACTAACTCCTCTGTCACTGTTACCAATAGCAATTTGACTTGTGAGGTCTCTAAACGTCTTACTGATTGTGGCTGGACTGACTGTGCTAGCGTTGGTACTGGTACTCAAGGGGACCAGTTGTCCTACTGATTTATTCTGACATGTTATCCTACCGGAACACATGATTAGAGCATTTTACTAGTTGTATTGTAGTTGACATTACTATTTTTACCATTTGTTTTTGAGGTGGAAGTCCACTGGACTTCTTTCACGACCAGTGTGGTACACCTCAGTAATAACTTAGATGTGTTCTAAGATTATCCCCTTCTTGGGGTCTGTCTGCTCCTCACTGTTCTCATAGGGGAGTTTACAACTAGATTTGATTTTTGCTCTGGCGGCCTCCTACAGTGTTGCACGTAGTCTCTACCTCCCCACCACCGGCCTTGATGAGGCTCATCATGGGTCTGGGCTAGTATTCCCCCCTTTGTGGCTCGGGACCCCCCCACCAGCTGTTGGTGTTGGTATCCGAGGCACAAACGAAAAGGTCGGACCCTATGTACGAGTTTTCAGTGGACGCATTGTTATGAGAATGGCTGTAACCTTTCAACCAAATCTCCTGGTGTTTGTGCTTCAAAACGCTCAGTTGCTTTTGAGGCCTGTCAGTCACCACCGCGTCCGCGTGTGGCAACCTCTTCAGTACCTGCGAACTGAGACGAAGATATCTGTCTGTGATATCGCAAAGTGTTTCACGGGACTGACCGTTAGTTTCATTGTAAGGGGTGATAGTCCACCACAAAGCGGAAAATGTGTCATCAGAAGCAGAGTACACTTTTATTGCTGAGACGGCGCAGTGCTTGCGGAAGTGTCCGAAGGACAAGAGAAGTTCATCACAGCAACAGTATTGCACGACTCCAAGGAGGAGGGAAGTTGCTCATTCACAGGTTTGCTGATGGAATGTGTTGAGATATCGTAATATCTCCTTGGATCGGATTCTGCGCCAAGAGGTTTCGAAACGCCTTGTTCCTAAGGGGAGCTTTCGACAGATACCCCTCGTGGATTATTGCATTGCAGCTAGCGTTCGGGGAAGACAGTGTGGTCAGTGGAGAAGGCACTGTGACCTGTGACCATACATGATTGGTTTTCCAATCAATCAGTGTGAGTAACCGATCCATCAAGTCTGTTCTAAGTAGCAGATGTTCAGATTCGAGGCTGGTGACATACACAGGGTGAACGGGCGATACGTCCTGGAAGTGTAGTTTCAGCATGACTCTCAATGTGAGAGGCGAGGTAGTCTGAGTGAAACCTCGAAGTGTAGTGTCACATCGTCCCACTTTAAACCAACGTTTAGTTGGCTGGCTTCAAAACCCTTTTGAGATCATCGAACAATGTTTGAGAGATGAGCGATATTGTCACGGCCGAATCAATTAGCGCATGACAAGTTATTTGAAATTACTTTTCATTGTTGAGATTTCAAACGCAGTTCCTCGGCTAGCAGAATGTTTTCATTGTCTGCTTTTGTCAATAGTTGCTCGGTTCTCTCCACCTGTCCCTTCGTGTCAGCCATGTCTTGCAAGAGCTTCTCCTGAGCACTGCGGTTCTGGACCAATGCCAACCATTGATGGTGATACATAAGGGCTAAAGTGGAGAGAACCGTTACAAAGCCTGCGTTCGATGGTTGATGTTGATCGCAATTTCTGCTGTTTTTCCGCTAATGGCATAATTAGGGTTTGTATCGCTGCTGAGGTCAGAAGGCGGGACTTCCTTCAGTACTGGGTAGGACTGCACATTTTAGGACGATTCCCATATCTTCTGCTGATCTTCTGAGAATACCTGACAACTGGAACTGCCTTGCTAACAGCCAAGAGAGACAGAGCCAAGAAAGATCCTGAGTGGCACAGCGGTCTAAGGCACTGCATCACTACAGACCCGGGTTTGATCCGGGGCTGTATCACAACAGGCCGTGATAAGGAGTCCCATAGGGCTGCGCATATTTGGCCCAGCGTCATCCTGGTTAGGGCAGGGTTTGGCTGGGGTAGGCCGTCATTGTAAATCATTTGGCCCAGCGTCGTCCTGGTTAGGGCAGGGTTTGGCTGGGGTAGGCCGTCATTGTAAATCATTTGGCCCAGCGTCATCCTGGTTAGGGCAGGGTTTGGCTGGGGTAGGCCGTCATTGTAAATCATTTGGCCCAGCGTCGTCCTGGTTTGTGCAAGGTTTGGCTGGGGTAGGCCGTCATTGTAAATCATTTGGCCCAGCGTCGTCCTGGTTAGGGCAGGGTTTGGCTGGGGTAGGCCGTGATCTTAACTGACTTGACTGGTTAAAAAAATCAAAGAGAGAAGAATGAATGCTTTTTAATGGATGTTGCTCTTTTGGTCTTCAGTCCTGAACTAAAATGGCTGAAAGAGAGGATGTTTCTGTTTTGAAGTCTTTAACTGAAAACAGGTAGTCATCTTGACTCATGACAAGGCCACGGATGACCCAAAATGGCCATCTTTGTATTGATGTCCCCAGTCACTAGAGGGTCACAGGAAGACTGATTAGTGTCATAGTGGCAGGCAGCTTCCATTGACATGCCATTGATCTGAAGGAGCTCATGGCACCACTTAACCTAGAAGGCCTCAATCAATCTATATACACTGAGTATACCAAACATTAGGAACACATTCCCCCATGGACTGTACAAGGTGTCGAAAGTGTTCCACAGGTGTGTGTTGTGTGCTGGCCCATGTTGACTCCAATGCTTCCCACAATTGCGTCAAGTTGGCTGGATGTCCTTTGGGTGGTGGACTATTCTTGATACACATGAAAAATTGTTGAGCGTGAAAAACCCAGCAGTGTTGAAGTTCTTGGTGTGCCTGGCACCTACTTTTGTCTTGCCCATTCACCCTCTGAATGGCACACATACACAATCCTTGTCGCAAATGTCTCAAGGATTACAAATCCTCCTTTAACCTGTCTCCTCCCCTTCATCTACACTGATTGAAGTGAATTTAACAAGTGACATCAATAAGGGATCATAGCTTTCACCTGGAGTCACCTGGTCAGTCTGTCATGGAAAGAGCATGTTCTTCATCATGTTCTGCGTAGTCAGTGTATGCTGCTGAATGAGCACTTCTTCAGAGGGAAGAGATGGAACTGTATGGCTCTGAGAAGAACATGGTGGTGAATGATGGAAAAGGGGAGGATGAGCAAGGAAGAAAGAGAGAAGGAACTGCATGGCTCTGAGAAGAACATGGTGGTGAATGATGGAAAAGGGGAGGATGAGCAAGGAAGGAAGAGAGAAGGAACTGTATGGCTCTGAGAAGAACATGGTGGTGAATGATGGAAAAGGGGAGGATGAGCAAGGAAGAAAGAGAGAAGGAACTGTATGGCTCTGAGAAGAACATGGTGGTGAATGATGGAAAAGGGGAGGATGAGCAAGGAAGGAAGAGAGAAGGAACTGCATGGCTCTGAGAAGAACATAGTGGTGAATGATGGAAAAGGGGAGGATGAGCAAGGAAGCAAGAGAGAAGGAACTGCATGACTCTGAGAAGAACATGGTGGTGATTGATGGAAAAGGGGAGGATGAGCAAGGAAGAAAGAGAGAAGGAACTGCATGACTCTGAGAAGAACATGGTGGTGAATGATGGAAAAGGGGAGGATGAGCAAGGAAGGAAGAGAGAAGAAAGGAAGGTGGGAGGATGATAGAGTTGAGCTGAAACCAATAGCAACAAGCTCTCACAGTCCCATGACAGAATTAGACGTTCATCCATGTTTCTTTTTTGTAAGATATTATTATAATATTTTTTAAATACAAAACGTACACATTCAAACTGACAACATCACACAAATACACCTGCCTGGACCCACATGCTCAAACCACCATCCCCAGCGCCAGGATCACTCTCATCCACATGGCCTCAAACTGCACCATTTTGTGTCATCTCCGTCGCCCACACACTTTCAACATCTACATAATAAATCATTTGACCTTTCCTTTGTGTTAACGACAGAGGATTGGTTGACTTCCAGTTGGTAAGTATATATATTTTTTCATGATGATTGACAAGAAAAGTATCGTCCAACCCATCCACGTTTCTCAAACATCAAATATCGAAGTTGTTCCAAATGTCAAATGTCAAACTGTGTGGTTACTTCTTTGTACCATTCCAAGGTTAAGTTTAGGCATTAACACCGAATTCTTAAGGTTAGGCATTCACTCTTGTCATGACGTGGCCCTCTTTGGGTATAGCGAGTGGCTTCCCCCTCTCTCCCTCCAACAGCCAGGTTCTGTTATCTCAGGTCGTAAATTCCTGGAGGAGGCTCTCTCCTTGCCATGCAGAAAGATACACATAGAGAGAACAAAGGAACTTCTTCTACATCACAGAACTTGAGAACTGAACAATATCCATGTTTTGGAGAATGTGGAAACGGTCGGTGGAGAAGCCAGACACGACCCGATCCGTTTTGTTTCATGTTTGTGACCTCATGAAAGACAATACAGCCACATTACCTGAACTCTGTTTATACAGGAGCCTCCGTTATGAGGTTTGAGTCTAATTATTGTATCAAATGAATGAGCAAAGATGAAACTATTTGTGAAATTATGTAATGTGATTTTAAACTGTTAATGTGAGAGAATTGTATTCCCTTTAAAGTTTAACTAAGTCATTGGCCCGCCTCCATGAGCACCGACATGATCTGGCTCATGGGACAGCGCTTTTCTACTGTTAGGAATAAAACCCCCACCTGAAGAAATCCACTGGAGACCATGCGTACCTCAACCACCGAGGGGGCGAAGGTTTAAGTTTAGACCACAAAAACTTCAGTATAAGCTAAGATTGTAATGGTTGTTGAATTCCTAACCATATCACGTGGATCATTGGCTACACGGGTGGAAATGGTTAAACTCTGAGACTATTGAACCTGACAGAATAAGAGCAAATCTTAGATACTAATTACTAGTCTGCAGCTTGAAATTATGTCAACGTTGATTGCAAAGACCGACAACTGCCGAAACATCTATTCTATAAGAACATTTCTGAATGGTACTCTGAAGTACCCATTCTAACCACGAAAGACTTCAGGATAGCAGAGAGAGATGCACGGATAAACTTTCCAACAGAAAGACGGACGATTCCAACAGAGATCACCACGACACACTGAGCGTAAATATATATTGATTGCAATTATTCCCGAATTAATGAGCGTTCATGTGCAAAGGATTAGCATTTCAATTAATATAATTATCAACTGTTTAGTGACTCTTTTGTCTTTCGCGCTCTTCTCAGTCCACACCCACTTTCCTTTGTCCACCAAGCCGTCATATCGGTTTAGCCCACTAGGGAACCTCCCCTGTCATTTCCTTGTAACCATATCTACTGTTTGTTTGTTCATGCAGTTCTGTGATTATTTAGTTAGTTAGTAAATAAATGATTAAGACAATTGGTGTCTGGATGATTCATAGTAAAGGCTGGGTTCGTGCAGATAGCCAAAAATGTATGACGTTTGGAATGAGACTAACGTGAGGTAAAGAGTAATTCATTAATTAGAAGACTAATTGATCAGATGTCACGCCCTGGCCTTAGTATTCTTTGTTTTCTTTATTATTTTAGTTAGGTCAGGGTGTGACATGGGTAATTTATGTGGGTTTTGTAGTGTCTAGGGTGGTTGTAAGGTTTAGGGGGTTTATTTAGAGTAGTTGGGTTTATGTTTAGTATAGTTGTCTAGCTGTGTCTATGGTTGAGTGTAGGTGTTTAGGAAAGTCTATGGTTGCCTGAATTGGGTCTCAATTAGAGACAGCTGGTTATTGTTGTCTCTGATTGGGAGACATATTTAAGGTAACCATAGGCTTTAGCTGTTTGTGGGGAATTGTCTATGTCTAAACGTTAGTAGCGCGTGCGTGCGTGCGTGCGTGCGTGCGTGCGTGCGTGCGTGCGTGCGTGCGTGCGTGCGTGCGTGCGTGCGTGCGTGCGTGCGTGCGTGCGTGCGTGCGTGCGTGCGTGCGTGCGTGCGTGCGTGCGTGCGTGCGTGCGTGCGTGCGTGCACTTTCGTTTTGTAGCTTCACGGTCGTTTGTTGTTTTGTTAGTTTGTATAAGTGTTACGTGTTCATCTTCGTCGTTGTAATAAAAAGAAGATGTATTTTCCACGCGCTGCATGTTGGTCCTCACTCTCTCCAAAAGACGATCGTGACATCAGATATTAAAATATCTGAAGACTTATATTAGGAAAATTATAACTTTGTAATCTAAAGATTTTTCTTGGTGCCCTGACCTCCTAGTTAATTACATTTACATGATTAGTTTAATCACGTAATAATAATTACACATAGAGAATTGATTTGATAAAATAACAGTCTTCAATTTAATGATACCAAAGACACGACACTCTGAATGGTGAAGGTAAGGGTTAAGGTTTGGGTTGGGCTTGAAACAAAAATAACTTTCAATCTCTGGATTTGAACATGCAACATTTGTCCCTTAGGTCACCAACATTTCCGTTATGGCTATACAAGTCTGGTTCTTTTACACCCATCTTCCATACTGTACGAAATCCAAAGCCTACTTGAAGGTAACAGTGCTCACTGTTGCCCCTGGTGGTCGGGTTCCATGTCATCTCCCAACCTCCTCAGACATGGATGGACATTGAATATTTGTATCACGCGTGACCTACCTGACCAATACCCCTTGATTATGTCAATTGTGTGTTTTCAAATCGAAGGACACGGATCATCAACATCTAATGGTTGATACAGAAGTTTTAATCTTCCTTTGTCAGGTGAATTAGATCAAAATTGAGCATGTACCATACTGTAGACTGTCTCCCTCTGTACCAAGCTCCTCTCCCCTCATGCACCATACTGTAGACTGTCTCCCTCTATACCAAGCTCCTCTCCCCTCATGCACCATACTGTAGACTGTCTCCCTCTGTCCCCAGCTCCTCTCCCCTCATGCACCATACTGTAGACTGTCTCCCTCTGTCCCAAGCTCCTCTCCCCTCATGCACCATACTGTAGACTGTCTCCCTCTGTACCAAGCTCCTCTCACCTCATGTACCATACTGTAGACTGTCTCCCTCTGTCCCTAGATCCTCTCCCCTCATGTACCATACTGTAGACTGTCTCCCTCTGTACCAAGTTCCTCTCCCCTCATGCACCATACTGTAGACTGTCTCCCTCTGTACCAAGCTCCTCTCCCCTCATGCACCATACTGTAGACTGTCTCCCTCTGTCCCTAGCTCCTCTCCCCTCATGCACCATACTGTAGACTGTCTCCCTCTGTCCCTATCTCCTCTCCCCTCATGCACCATACTGTAGACTGTCTCCCTCTGTACCAAGCTCCTCTCCCCTCATGCACCATACTGTAGACTGTCTCCCTCTGTCCCAAGCTCCTCTCCCCTCATGCACCATACTGTAGACTGTCTCCCTCTGTACCAAGCTCCTCTCACCTCATGCACCATACTGTAGACTGCCTCCCTCTGTCCCTAGCTCCTTTCCCCTCATGTACCATACTGTAGACTGTCTCCCTCAGTACCAACCTCCTCTCCCCTCATGTACCATACTGTAGACTGTCTCCCTCTGTCCCAAGCTCCTCTCGCCTCATGCACCATACTGTAGACTGTCTCCCTCTGTACCAAGCTCCTCTCTCCTCATGTACCATACTGTAGACTGTCTCCCTCTGTACCAAGCTCCTCGCCCCTCATGTACCATACTGTAGACTGTCTCCCTCTGTAACAAGCTCCTCTCCCCTCATGCACCATACTGTAGACTGTCTCCCTCTGTCCCAAGCTCCTCTCCCCTCATGCACCATACTGTAGACTGTCTCCCTCTGTCCCTAGCTCCTCTCACCTCATTTGCCATGCCGTAGACTGTCTTCCTCTGTCCCAAGCTCATCTTCCCTCATGCACCATACTGTAGACTGTCTCCCTCTGTCCCTAGCTCCTCTCCCCTCATGCACCATACTGTAGACTGTCTCCCTCTGTCCCTAGCTCCTCTCCCCTCATGCACCATACTGTAGACTGCCTCCCTCTGTACCAAACTCCTCTCACCCCTTTGACCTTTTCACCCTTGTTCATTTGTACAAGGAAATATTATCAGTGTTTCTGGAATTGCCACCGGAGAGCAACACGCATTGATATGCAGGAGCAGCTTTGTTCTATTGTTGGAGGAATGTTTTGTCAATCAGCTGTATCTGGTTGACGTTCTTGACCTGTGGTGTTGAATCTGAGAATCAAATTAGAAAGGGAAATATGTCCTCTGGTGGAGCAGGAGATTGATTCAGCTACAAGAGGAGATTGTCTGAATACATGACAACAGTCTTCCTCCCTTTAGGCTGATGGCACAATTGATTTACAGTGAGAAATGTTGGAGTGTTTTGGATTGTTGGATTTTGTGTATGTGTGTGTGTGTGTGTGGTCCGCACAAGAATAGTAAACAAACACATTTTACCAATTGGGGCCATTTTATTAGTCCCCACAAGGCCAAATGCTATTTCTTGGGGGTTTAGGGTTAAGGTTAGAATTAGTTTTAGGGTTAGAATTAGGGTTAGGTTTTCAGGTTAAGATTATGGTTAGGGAAAATAAGATTTTGAATGGGACTGAATTGTGTGTCCCCACAAGACTGTGTGTGTGTGTGTGTGTGTGTTTTCTTTTTCTCTGCTCTTTGAGCAAAACCCTCAAGCCGTGTGTTGATGAGCTGATGTCTGCAAGGCACCCAAACATATTATTCCTATTTATCTAAGATTGTGGCCTATTAATTCTAGCAGAACTAATTACCAAATGGATCATTTGCTGTGTAGATTGTCAGATTGTCATATTCTTCCCTCATTTGCTTCATAGGTTATGAGATGTGTTGGGTGGAGGGTCACCTAGTTGTCCGTCCATCTGTCAATGTGGGAATAATCTGATCCACACGGGGACAGACAGACGGCTTTCTCTCTAAACCCATTCCAGTGAAAGTGTTGCGACAGATGGGACGTGAATAACTCGCAGTCGTTTTTCCCCCTCTCTCTCCACAGAGATAGAAGAGAGAGGCGAGAGGCGCCCGTCCATTTGCGTGTGTGTGTGTGTGTGTGTGTGTGTGTGTGTGTGTGTGTGCGTGCGTGTGTGCGCCTGTAACGCCAAATGGTGGGCGCTTTGGCTTCCAAAATGGTGTCATACATATACATTATAACACATCAATCTCTGAGAGGGTGAACAGAATGGGGGGGTCTACTATGAATACTGGACTGGTAAAACATTATAACATCAATCTCTGAGAGGGTGAACAGAATGGGGGGGTCTACTATGAATACTGGACTGGTAAAACATTATAACATCAGTCTCTGAGAGGGTGAACAGAATGGGGGGGTCTACTATGAATACTGGACTGGTAAAACATTATAACATCAGTCTCTGAGAGGGTGAACAGAATGGGGGGGTCTACTATGAATACTGGACTGGTAAAACATTATAACATCAGTCTCTGAGAGGGTGAACAGAATGGGGGGGTCTACTATGAATACTGGACTGGTAAAACATTATAACATCAGTCTCTGAGAGGGTGAACAGAATGGGGGGGTCTACTATGAATACTGGACTGGTAAAACATTATAACATCAGTCTCTGAGAGGGTGAACAGAATGGGGGGGTCTACTATGAATACTGGACTGGTAAAACATTATAACATCAGTCTCTGAGAGGGTGAACAGAATGGGAGGCTGTACTATGAACACTGGACTGGTAAAACAGTGAATGACCTTAAACAACATTGACTACTGGAGAGGTTGAACGTAAATCCATCTTTTTGCACATTAGGCATTCAGTGTAATTATTATTATTATTGCTACCAATTTATCTCCCAGATGTTCCTGAATACCTTTCTCACTCTGTTCCCCTCCCCTCTCTACTCCACTCCTCTTCTCTCACTCTGTTCCCCTCCCCTCCCCTCTCTACTCCTTTTCTCTCACTCTGTTCCCCTCCCCTCTCTACTCCTCTTCTCTCACTCTGTTTCCCTCCCCTCCCCTCTCTACTCCTCTTCTCTCACTCTGTTTCCCTCCCCTCCCCTCTCCACTCCACTCCTCTTCTCTCCCTCTGTTCCCCTCCCCTCTCTACTCCTCTTCTCTCCCTCTGTTCCCCTCCCCTCTCTGCTCCACTCCTCTTCTCTCCCTGTTTCCCTCCCCTCTCTACTCCATCCCTCCCTCCCTCCCTCCCTCCCTCCCTCCCTCCCTCCCTCCCTCCCTCCCTCCCTCCCTCCCTGTGTGTTGTGAGTCACAGTGGTCCAGTCACCCCTCCCTCCCTCTCTCCCTCCCTCCCTGTGTGTTGTGAGTCACAGTGGTCCAGTCACCCCTCCCTCCCTCCCTGTGTGTTGTGAGTCACAGTGGTCCAGTCACCCCTCCCTCCCTCCCTCCCTCCCTCCCTCCCTCCCCTCTCTACTCCACTCCTCTTCTCTCCCTCTGTTCCCCTCCCCTCTCTACTCCTCTTCTCTCCCTCTGTTTCCCTCCCCTCTCTACTCCTCTTCTCTCCCTCTGTTTCCCTCCCCTCTCTACTCCATCCATCCATCCCTCCCTCCCTCCCTCCCTCCCTCCCTCCCTCCCTCCCTCCCTCCCTGTGTGTTGTGAGTCACAGTGGTCCAGTCACCCCTCCCTCCCTCTCTCCCTCCCTCCCAGTGTGTTGTGAGTCACAGTGGTCCAGTCACCCCTCCCTCCCTCCCTGTGTGTTGTGAGTCACAGTGGTCCAGTCACCCCTCCCTCCCTCCCTCCGTCCCTCCCTCCCTCCCTGTGTGTTGTGAGTGAGAGCCTTTGTTTGTTGAAGTGTCCCTCTCAGAGAGCTATCCCTGCAGCTTGTTATGGCCTGTGTGAGTTTGGTCCCTGAACAAACACCCCATGCCAGCTTGGGATTGGTCTATTTATTGTCCCATTAGGGCAAGGACAACAGTCAACTGGAATGGCTCCACGCGCTGCCGGTGCTGGCCTGTACAGCACACCTCACACACACATGCACACACACACACACGCACACGCACGCACACACACCCACACGCACACACACACATAACACAAACTCAACCCTGCACCTTAGGGGCTGCTGCCCAATGTACATAGACATGGAAGACTGGTCACTTTAATAATGGAACACTGGTCACTTTAATAATGGAACACTGGTCACTTTAATAATGGAACACTGGTCACTTTAATAATGGAATACTGGTAACTTTAAGAATGGAACACTGGTCACTTTAATAATGGAACACTGGTCACTTTAAGAATGGAACACTGGTCACTTTAAGAATGGAACACTGGTCACTTTAATAATGGAACACTGGTCACTTTAATAATGGAACACTGGTCACTTTAATAATGGAACACTGGTCACTTTAATAATGGAACACTGGTCACTTTAATAATGGAACACTGGTCACTTTAATAATGGAACACTGGTCACTTTAATAATGGAACACTGGTCACTTTAATAATGTTTAAATACTGTTTTACCCATTTCATATGTATATACTGTATTCTAGTCAAGACCATCCTATTCAACTATTACCGTACATATAGTATTCTATCCAACGTATTCTACAGATATACTACATATTCTATCCACATACTGTCCATAATGTCTATACATTTATACTCTAGACTCAGACATTGCTCGTCCTAATATTTATATATTTCTTAACTCCATTCTTTTACTTTAGATGTGTGTGTATTGTTGTGAATTGTTAGATATTACTGCACTGTTGGCGCTAGGAACACAAGCATTTCGCTACACCCACAATATCATCTGCTAAATATGATTATGTGACCAATTGTATTGTATTTGAACCTCGCCACGCCACATTTATTATGGGTTACAACCTAAACACCTGAGAGGTGTTTTACAACAGTATTAATAACAGCCTCTTCCTTCTGGGATTACAATGTAGACACAGAGACACAGAGACATCTGCTCTCTATATATTCTGGCCAGTGTTGTGGTCTGGAAGATCTGCTGTAGATCCAGCAACAATATCATATATGAGGACGTTTCCATCTAGTGGCTGAGGACTCCACACACCACAGAATCAATGGGGATAACACACTGTCATTGCAACAAAACAAAAAGAACAAACAAATGTATTCTGTTACAGTATGAAGATACATAAACAATGGCAGTTGGTAGTATTTGGCTCCACAGTGGAAGATAAATGATTATAATTAATGAAGAGATTACACAGGACATTTGGAGATTAAAAATACATATATTGTCATTGCATTATTATAATACCAGTCAAGTGTCTTGACATCCCAATGAGTCCATACAGTACATTACCATGCACCTTCACAACAAACTTCACTTCATTTCCTTGTCTCAAAGCAGACGGGCAGGAATCCTTCCTGAAGGAGCCACAGGCGACAAATTAAAACACTGTCGGGGCAGAGAGAAACACAGAAGGTTAACAGAGGAGGAAATAGAGGGGGAGTAGAACAGTTCACCTCTATGAATGAGGCAGTACAGTGGATCTATAGACGTTCTGGAAATCTTATTCGACTATTCAAGTGTTGCCTTAAGGGCCTTCTGGGCCCTGGTCAAAGGTTTTGCACTACAGAGGGAATAGGGTCCCATTTAGTATTTAGTGTTTTTTAGGATCCCCAATTAGCTGTTGCCGAGGCAACGGCTACTCTTCCTGGGGTCCAAACAGGAAACAACACAACAAATAAAAGCCATAATATACATAAATATACATAGCACTACATTTACATGACAATTTAGCCATTCAGCAGACGCTCCCATCCAGAGAAACCCACAGCTAGTGCATTTACCTGGAGATAGACAGGCGAGACAACCACAAACTGTATCCCAGTGGTATCCCAACCACGTATCACATACATAATACAATATATAATACCATACATATTACAATACATAATACAATACATAATACAATACATAATACAATACAATACATAATACAATATATAATACAATACAATACAATACATAATACAATATATAATACAATATATAATACAATACATAATACAATATATAATACAATATATAATACAATACATAATACAATATATAATACAATACATAATACAATACATAATACATTATATAATACAATACATAATACAATATATAATACAATATACAATACAATACATAATACAATACATATTACAATGCATATTACAATGCATAATACAATACATAATACAATATATAATACAATATACAATACAATGCATAATACATAATACAATACATAATACAATATATAATACAATACATAATGCATCAAAATGTCTGTGTGTTTCTTCACAGTCCATGTCGTGCCGTAAGGTGTTCTTTTATCTGGTTTTATTGCTAGCTTGAGGGACCTGCGGTGGCAGAGTTCCATGTAGTCATGGCTCTGTTTAAGATTGTGTGTTTCCCAGCCTCTGATCTGTTCTGGACCTGGAGACTGTGAAGAGACCTCTGATTGCATGTCTTGTGTTGTACTGATGAGTGTCTGAACTGTGTTCCAACTGCTTGAACAGACAGTTGGGTACCTTCAACACATAAACACCTCGCACAAAGATCAATAGTGATATAGTCAATCACTCCTCAACTTTGAGGCAGGAGAGATTGACATGAATGTCATTAACATTTGTGTACATCTAAGTGCAATACGTGTTGCTCTGTTCTGGACAAACTGCAATTTACCTATGACCTTCTTTGCCGCACCTGACCACACAACTGGGCAGTAGTCCAGGTGCGACAGAACTAGGGTCTGTAGGACCTGTCTAGTTCACTGAGATATCAAGAAAGCAGAGCAACGCCTTATCATGGACAGACTTCTTCCCATTTTAGTAACCATTGAGTCTATATGTTTTGGCCATGACAGCATGCTATCTAGCATGACACCCAGCAGTTTAGTCTCCTCAACTTTCTCAATAGCCACATTATTCAATAATAGATCCAGGTGAGGTTTAAGGTTGAGCGAGTGATTTGTGTTTCAGATATTTAGCACCAGTCTACTGCTAGTTACCCATTCTAAATCTGACTGGAGCCCTGTATTAAGGCTGTCAGTTATTTATTTTACAGTTGCAGCCGACGTGTATATATGGTTGAGTCGTCAGCGTACATAGACACACGGGCTTAAATCAAGGTCAGTGGAAGGTCCTTAGTAAACACAAAAACAGTAATTGTCCAAGCAGGCTGCCCTGCAGTACACCACACTCAACCGAATTTGCATTCGAGAGGCTTCTATTAAAGGAACCCCTCTGTGTTCTATTGGCCAGCCATGATAAGGCAGAGGATGTTCATCCAAAACACCTTCAGTGATGGGTTCTGATCAATGATGTCAAAGACTGCACTGAAGCCTAACAAAACAGCTCCCACAAACGTATCCATTTCCTTCAGCCAATCATCAGACATTTGTTTCAGTGCCGAGCGTGATGAGTGCCCTTCTCTATAAGCATGCTGAAAGTCTGTTGTTCATTTGTTTTCCGTAAAATAACATTGTATTTGGTCGAACACGATTCTTTCAAAAGGTTTGCTAAGCAGAGGTAACAGGCTGATCGGTCTGCTGTTTGATCCATTAACAGGTGCTTTGCTATTTTTGTGCAGCGGAAGGACCTTTACCTCCCTCCAGGCCTGACGGCATACTCCGTCTTCTAGGCTTAGATTGAAGATGTGGCAAATAGGAGTCGCAATTTATTCCGCTACCAACCTCAGTCATTTATCACCCAGGTTGTCGGTTCCAGGTGGTTTGTCCTTATTTATAGATAGCAATAATTGTTTCACCTCTTCCACACTAACTTTGCGGAATTCTAAGCTACAGTGCTTGTCTTTCATTATTTGGTCTGTTATGCATGAATATAAAGGCTCAGCATTTGTTGTTTGCTAATCTTGTCAACAAAAACAAAAGTGGTTGGCCATATCAAAGGGTTTGCTATGAATGAGCCATCAGCCTTAATCAAGGGTGGAGCTAAATTAGCTTTTCTACCTAGAATTTGATTTAAGGTACTCCAGAGCTTTTTGCTATCATTCTTTAAATCATATAGATGTGTTCCATAGTATAGTTTCTTCTTCTTTTTGTTTAGTTTAGTTATGTGATTTCTCTATTTTCTGTATGTTTGCCAATCTTCTGTGTTGCCAGACATATTGTATAGATTGAGACGCAGCCAATGTTTTTATGAGGCTAAAGAGCATGCCTATAGAAAATCTCTATAGACTCATGAAAGCAACTGCAGAGACTTAAAGGCGACTTCATCAAAAACTGCATGACCTTTGATTTTTGCAAAGTTCATGGCGTCGACATGGAGTCGCAAGCCGTACAATGTAACCGTAATGCAACACACGTTGAAAGGCAGTCACCAACGATGGTCACTGACTCATTTACATTTAAGTCATTTAGCAGACGCTCTTATACAGAGCAACTTACAAATTGGAAAGTTCATACATATTCATCCTGGTCCCCCCGTGGGAATTGAACCCACAACCCTGGCGTTGCAAGTGCCATGCTCTACCAACTGAGCCACACGGGACTCGACAAAAGGGATCCGCTCGAACGCGCCCATTGTCTTGCCTAAGTTGGCAGCAACTCCACAACCTATGACTGCATTACTATGGCTTTACTCAATGCATTTGACCTCGTGACGTACAGTTGACTTTAAAGGCTTAGATACTACAGTAAATTAACATCAACTACTACTGTAATAGAACGAGAGACATAATGACTAGACAAATGTGTTTTTTGCATGATGTCACAGACCCAAGTGTATATCCCAAATGGCACCCTATTCCCTATATAGTGCACTACTTTTGATCTAAAGTAGTCCACTATAAAGTGAATAGGGTGCCATCTGGGACACTCCCATATAGTGAACATGCAGACACATCCACTGTAAGAGGCTTACTGTGTACATCCATTGAGTACACTGGACTGTTAATAAATCCCTTTAACAATTTCTGTTGAAACCATTCCTTCTGAATTCAAAATGAATTGTTCTGGATCTAAAGCATATTCTGATTAGGAGTGAACTGACATTTTTGAAAGGACTATTCAAAACTCTGACTGTACTGTATGGTGCTGGACATAGTAGTGTGGAGTTCAAACACCAACATGATGTATGACAGGGACAACTGGGTACTGTAGGGGAGAATATAGCTGCCAAAACTCTCACCTCAAAAGTTGTTTTTGTGTTTAATAGACTGAAATATTTTGTTTCAGGCTATATTATCAGTAGGTATGAAAACAGATTTGTCCCGGCACACTAGTCAAAGTGAACAACCAAACAATGAAGTGCCTGACATTGTTAATACACAGTCAACCATTGACAAACCATCCCATCTTATCTATAGTAGTTTGAATATATTTGTCTATGAGTCGAACCCATTTACATGACTGCGACTGTATTACACTCTGTCCTTGTGCCTTCAGGAGAACAGTAGTAATAGCAGGTCTCCCTCTGGGGCAGGGTGTGGTGGAGGTGCCCCACCCTGAGTACTCCCTCCCTGGGGCTCAAATGACTCTGCCTCTGTGGATCCAGGACTGCAAGAGGAGTGGGTGGAGGTAAAGCTTCAAACCACACAGCTGCTCTGAATCCGAGGGGGAAATGACATGGTAGAATCTGAGCAGGTCCACTAGATTAGTAGCTGCTGAGGACGACGTGGCAACACCCAACGTTTTGGTTGGAATCTGTGGTGTAAACTCCTAGGAGCTGTAGCTCTTCTGAGAGTTTGTGAAAATATAAATCCTTTGAGGGGTTGAAGGCCTGTTGCAGTATGCAGTATGCATGGTGTATTGATATTGAGCAGTGTTATACTGGATAGATAGGATACAATTCAGATATTAGAATGAGATAGTTGTTGTTGTGACCTATTTGTTGAAAGACAATTATTAATCTGTTCAATAGTAATGGAATCGATTTGTATAACAAATCAAATCAAATTGTATTTGTCACGTGCGCCGAATACAACAGGTGTAGGTAGACCTTACCGTGAAATGCTTACTTACAGGCCCTAACCAACAGTGCGATTTTTAAGTAAAAAATAGGTCTTAGGTGAACAACATAAGTAAAGAAATAAAAAAACAACAGTAAAAAGACAGTGAAAAATAACAGTAGCGAGGCTATATACAGGCACCGGTGAGTCGGGCTAATTGAGGTAGTACAGTGGGGCAAAAAAGGATTTAGTCAGCCACCAATTGTGCAAGTTCTCCCACTTAAAAAGATGAGAGAGGCCTGTAATTTTCATCATAGGTACACTTCAACTATGACAGACAAAATTAGAAAAAAAATCCAGAAAATCACATTGTAGGATTTTTAATTAATTTATTTGCAATTATGGTGGAAAATAAATATTTGATCAATAGCAAAAGTTTATCTCAATACTTTGTTAAATACCCTTTGTTGGCAATGACAGAGGTCAAATGTTTTCTGTAAGTCTTCACAAGGTTTTCACACACTGTTGCTGGTATTTTGGCCCATTCCTCCATGCAGATCTCCTCTAGAGCAGTGATGTTGTGGGGCTGTTGCTGGGCAACACGGACTTTCAACTACCTCCAAAGATTTTCTATGGGGTTGAGATCTGGAGACTGGCTAGGCCACTCCAGGACCTTGAAATGCTTCTTATGGAGCCACTCCTTAGTTGCCCGGGTGGTGTGTTTGGGATCATTGTCATGCTGAAAGACCCAGCCACGTTTCATCTTCAATGCCCTTGCTGATGGAAGGAGGTTTTCACTCAAAATCTCACGATACATGGCCCCATTCATTCTGTCCTTTACACGGATCAGTCGTCCTGGTCCCTTTGCAGAAAAACAGCCCCAAAGCATGATGTTTCCACCCCCATGCTTCACAGTAGGTATGGTGTTCTTTGGTTAAACTCAGCATTCTTTGTCCTCCAAACACGACGAGTTGAGTTTTTACCAAAAAGTTCTATTTTGGTTTCATCTGACCATATGACATTCTCCCAATCTTCTTCTGGATCATCCAAATGCTCTCTAGCAAACTTCAGACGGGCCTGGATATGTACTGGCTTAAGCAGGGGGACACGTCTGGCACTGCAGGAGTTGAGTCCCTGGCGGCGTAGTGTGTTACTGATGGTAGGCTTTGTTACTTTGGTCCCAGCTCTCTGCAGGTCATTCACTAGGTCCCCCCGTGTGGTTCTGGGATTTTTGCTCACCGTTCTTGTGATCATTTTGACCCCATGGGGTGAGATCTTGCATGGAGCCCCAGATCGAGGGAGATTATCAGTGGTCTTTTATGTCTTCCATTTCCTAATAATTGCTCCCACAGTTGATTTCTTCAAACCAAGCTGCTTACCTATTGCACATTTAGTCTTCCCAGCCTGGTGCAGGTCTACAATTTTGTTTCTGGTGTCCTTTGACAGCTCTTTGGTCTTGGCCATAGTGGAGTTTGGAGTGTGACTGTTTGAGGTTGTGGACAGGTGTCTTTTATACTGATAACAAGTTCAAACAGGTGCCATTAATACAGGTAACGAGTGGAGGACAGAGGAGCCTCTTAAAAAAGAAGTTACAGGTCTGTGAGAGCCAGAAATCTTGCTTGTTTGTAGGTGACCAAATACTTATTTTCCACCATAATTTGCAAATAAATTAATTAAAAATCCTACAATGTGATTTTCTGGATTTTTTCCCCCTCATTTTGTCTGTCATGGTTGAAGTGTACCTATGATGAAAATTACAGGCGTCTCTCATCTTTTTAAGTGGGAGAACTTGCACAATTGGTGGCTGACTAAATACTTTTTTGCCCCACTGTATGTACATGTAGGTATGGTTAAAGTGACTATGCATATATGATGAACAGAGAGTAGCAGCAGCGTAAAAGAGGGGTTGGGGAGGGGGGTTGGGGGGACAATGCAAATAGTCCGGGTGGCCATTTGATTACGTGTTCAAGAGTCTTATGGCTTAGGGTAAAAACTGTTGAGAAGCCTTTTGGTCCTAGACTTGGCACTCTGGTACCGTTTGCAATGCGGTAGTAGAGAGAACAGTCTGGCTGGGGTGGCTGGGGTCTTTGACAATTTTTAGGGCCTTCCTCTGACACCGCCTGGTGTAGAGGTCGTGGATGGCAAGCAGCTTAGCCCCAGTGATGTACTGGGCCGTACGCACTACCCTCTGTAGGGCCTTGCGGTCGGAGGCCGAGCAGTAGCCGTACCAGGCAGTGATGCATCCAGTCAGGATGCTCTCGATGTTGCAGCAGTATAACCTTTTGAGGATCTGAGGCCACATCTTTCTAGTTTCCTGAGGGGGAATAGGCTTTGTCGTGATCTCTTCACAACTGTCTTGGTGTGTTTGGTGCTCTGTGGAAGTGTAACAATCAGTTCAATTGTACACATTCTCCTCCTCATCATAACCAAAAATGAATGATTGAAAAACATTGTATCATAGAGAGACCTGATGATAATAATAATAATAATAATAATAATGATAATATAGTAGTAGTATTCAACATTGGAACGTATCAACTACGTGCGCGTTACTGCTCCATCGTCACATGATACAGTTGCTGCTGCGTGATGACATCACAGCTAGAGGCAGGTCAAGTTACTGTAGTTCGGTTTCTTCTTCCTTGTTCTTTCCCTTCAGTCATTTACCGGCCCGGGCGACGCAAAGCAAAGCAGACAGGCATAATGTCCCATCAAACGGGCATACAAGGTAAATACGCACATTCTTGCTTATTGTCTCCAGCTGTTGAAACCACAACGGAATAGACGATGCGATCGTCGTCCATGACAGATTTGATTTAAAAGGATTAAAGTCATAGGGGAAAATAATGTTGTATGTGTGTCGTTCTGCATCATCAGCGAGAATAAGCAGTGCTTTCTGCTCTGTAGAAGTTGCTTCGGGCTTCACGGTGCACTGTGCGAATGAGAAGAATCTATGACAAGTGTATTCAGCGATGCGTTGTACTAATATGGTCGTGCTGCTGCGATTCAACTGAGATTGTTACGCCGCATAAACACTAGCAGTTTGTCATCAAGCTCCGTGCTGCTGCAGCAGGCTCTGGTCTCTAACGCTCGTTTCAAAGGTCTTTTACAAGGGAACAAGCCGCCCATTCATCAAATGCCTCACATTAATCTGGGTGACATTTATGGCCAAGATTACTGTTGCCGTTTTGATGTTTGTTTGTTGTTGGGATGAGATAACGTTTGATGCAACCGTGTCGATTTTTATGTAACAACTGGCTGTCTAGTAAAATGTGGGTCACCTATTTTGGCCAGTAGGCTATCAGAGCTATCTTTATTTATCATGGCACGACAAAGTGTTATACAACTACGGTACATTGATTCGCCTATATAAGTCAGGCATGCCTTTGGTTTTGCTCTTATGCGTCTTGAATACTTGACGTTCATTCTCTGTCTCTATACTAAAGTCAATGACCCAAGATAGATCAGCTGCCTATACTAATCTTTTCTTGAAACCTTTTTTTGATAAACACACCAATCCTTATTTCATTTGACCAGTATATTCTACACTTGATTGTTAAGTAATAGGCTATTCCCCATGCTTGTGTTCCCTGAATGTCCCTGTTGTATGAATAGCTGACGTCTCTCTTGAGTGTGTGTATAAAAATGTGACCGCTTGGCTTGCTTTGACTTCACAGCTGCGGACGAAGTCAAAGACATCTTTGCTAAGGCGAGGAACGGAGCCTATCGCCTGCTGAAGGTCGTCATTGAGATGGGTGAGTATGTAGCCTGCCTAGCCTACAGCTGATCAACTCAATCACACCTATTGATCAGAGATGAGCCCTACCCATCGCTGTATGCAACATGATCAATGGGTCAAAAGATAAGTTCAGTAGTTTGTTGATTGGTTATATTTACTGTGATGTTGAAGACATACTGTGATCTGAAAAGTAGACTGTATTGTACTGAATTGTATTGCACTGTCTTGCAATGTACTGTATTGCATTGTACTTTATTATACTGTATTGTGCTTTATTGTATTGTACTGTATTAGTTATTACACTTCATGTCATTTGTAAGATATCTGTTGGTTGGTTACCTTTACTGCACTGCAATCTCAGATACTGTATATCTTACCTGAAAAGACAGAACTGAATTGATGTATGTTGATATTTCCCTGTTCCCATAGTTCCATATTGTATATCACTGTAATAAATCCACCATGTCCCTCCGTGTTGTTATTCCAGAGACTCTGGTGCTGGGAGGCACCAAGCATGTGTCTAAGAAGTGGGACCAGGAGTATGATGCCTATGTGCTGCCTCTCCTACAGGAGGACATGCCCTCCTACCTCCTGTACAGGCTGGACTCTACTAACAACCAGGGATATGAGTGGATCTTCCTGGCCTGGTCACCTGACCGCTCACCTGTATGTTGATATGTTTCTCTGTTTCTCTCTGACTTTATTCATTTATCAATATATTGGTCGGGAGACAATTCTCTTCTTTTTTTGTTGTTAGTTAAGACTACTTCTGGAATGCCATAGACATGACAGTTTTTACTTCACTTAAGCAACTGTTTCACCTTCTTAACACAACTGTCATGGTGTCAGTTAGGGCATTTAAAAGTCTCTCTGTTTTTATTCCATAGTCTAATAAGCCAGAATACTGTATACAATAAGACTCTATTTAGAGAACTACGAACACACAGTCTAGTCCACACTACAGGTAAAGCACAACAGGGAGAATGTAACAGGCCACACACAGTGCTGCTTTCAAACACACATCTGGTCTGTGGTTGGCTAACTATAGAGTACCACAGGGTGAGAGAACTGTTTACTTTAAACAGGTTTTTAGATGAGGGAAAATCCTATTATGGTTCATATAAGTATGTCAAAAGCTGCCCCCCATTGAAAAAGTGTTTATTTATGCTTAGCTAATGACAACATTTTGAAGAGATTGTTGATCAAAAAGGCTAGCTAATTGTTGTGCTAAACTAGCATATTTGCAATTCTAATGTTAGCTGACAGGAAGCATGAACCTGGCTTCCATCTCAAACCTCAATGAAACAGCCAAAATGGTGGATGTTTCTGAGATGTCTGTATGAAATGGCATTGTGTTCTTGTTTAGATTGCAATCTACTGTCATATTTAGCAGTTAGTGCAGTACTAAAAACATGAATTCCTTCCATTTCTATAGGTTAGACAGAAGATGTTATATGCTGCTACAAGAGCTACACTGAAGAAGGAGTTTGGGGGTGGACACATTAAAGATGAAATATTTGGCACAGTGGAGGTATGTTGACAAGTTTTGAAGAAACTCATCATTATTTTATGGCTTATTGGCCTAAGTGGGCTTGCAGTTTTGGCAATAATGTTTCAAGGAAAGTCGCTGTTGGTTGCTCCATTTGTCGCTAGATGACGTCATGACATGTTTATGCTGTCCCTCATTCTCTCATGACAAATTATCCAACGCAAAACGAAAAAGAATCATTTAAGGACAACAAAAAGGAACTGATTTAAATAATTAAACACCACACAAAAAATAGAGGAGATAGCTTTTTGAGAAATGCTATTTTTTTTTACTTTCTTTTAATTATTAATATTACGTATGCCTTGGAGAGCTGTGGGGTCATTTAACAACAAGGAAGTGATTTAATAAATTCCCTCTGCAGCAGTGGGGAGAGGCTGGGGAGGGAGTGAAGAGAGGATCCTATATATGCACTGCTACTCTAAATGCGGACCCTGAGCTCCAGTCCACCTCTCTCACGGTCCTCTCTCTCCCCAGGATGATGTGTCTCTGAGCGGGTACAGGAAGTACCTGATAGCACAGGCTGCTCCACAACCACTGACCGCTGCTGAGGAGGAGCTGAGGCAGATCAAACTGAGTGAGGTAGAGACACACACACACACACACACACACACACACACACACACACACACACACACACACACACACACACACACACACACACACACACACACACACACACACACACACACACACACACAGAAGTACATACACTCTGAGGAAAAAAGGTGCTATCTAGAACCTAAAAGGGTTGTCCCCATAGGAGAACACTTTGAAGAACCCTTTTTGGTTCCAAGTAGAACCCTTTTAGATTCCTTGTAGAGCCCTTTTCAAAGAGGGTTCTTCATGAAACCCAAAAGGGTTCTACCTGGAACCAAAAACGTGTTCTCATATGAGGACAGCCGAAGAACCCTTTTGGAATCCTTTTTTCTAAGAGTTTACACACACAAAATAATTTCCACAACAAACCCAAGGACTTTGCAGCTGACGTGTTTGGACTATTTTTTTTATCTATTAGGCTTTAGTGGAGAGAGAGAGGCATAGAGCAATTTACAGCAGGCAATCAATAACAGATCCATGAAGTGGAAAGATGTTTGCACACTAGACTAAACAACTTCTGCCCCAGATTCCCTTGGCTGCATGCATTCATAATAATACTATGAGGCATTTTTCGGTTTATATTGTTGTGATGATGTCACACACACACACACATTTTGTTCTTCTTTCCTCATGGGGGGCCAACACTTCAAAATCCTATTTTCCCTAACCTGAAACCTGAACCGTAAACCTATCTCCTAAATCTAACCACCAACTTCTTAACCTAACCCTAATTGCAACCCTAAACCTAACCCCTAAGGTTAAAATAGCCTTTGTCCTCATGGGGATGTGGGAAATATCCCGACGAGGGAGAATTTTCCTTGTTCTATTGTCCTTGTGGGGTCTTTTGGGGGATTTCCGGTCACCACAAGAATAGAAGAACCCCCCCCCCCCCCCGCCCCGCCCCACACACACATATACACACACTCTCTCCCTGAGAGATGGAAAAACAAACAGTCTCAGCAGGTTGATATGGGTTGTCCCTGTAGGCTGGAGGAGACTAGACCAGATAGCTCCTCTCTGCCAGTCCATTTGGTTTATTTCTTCATCCCTGGATACCCATCAGATTTCAGACTTCATACTAAAAGGTTTATCGTTCCCAAATAAACATTCACACTGTGAAGCGTAGTTAAAGTAGCATGTAAATTTACTTCACCAAAAACACATAGCACCTTTTTTTCTGAGAGTGTGTCTGGAACCTAAAAGAGTTCTTCTGATGTTCCTATATGATAAATTAAGGTTAAATGTAAAAAGAAAAAGAATTGTATTAAATATGACAACCCTTTTTAATTCCAGGTAAAACCCTTTTGGTTCCAGATAGAACACCAAAGAATTCTATGTAAAACCCTTTCCACATAGGGTTCTACCTGGAACCAAAAAAGGTTATCCTATGGGGACAGCCGAAGAACCCTTTTGGAACCCTTTTTTCTAAGAGTGTAGCTACCTATATCAATGGAGTGTAGCTACCTATATCAGTCGAGTGGAGCTACCTATATCGGTCGAGTGTAGCTACCTATATCAGTCGAGTGTAGCTACCTATATCGGTGGAATGGAGTGTAGCTACCTATATCGGTGGAGTGGAGTGTAGCTACCTATATCAGTCGAGTGTAGCTACCTATATCGGTGGAATGGAGTGTAGCTACCTATATCGGTGGAATGGAGTGTAGCTACCTATATCAGTCGAGTGTAGCTACCTATATCAGTCGAGTGTAGCTACCTATATCAGTCGAGTGGAGCTACCTATATCTGTGGAGTGGAGCTACCTATATCTGTGGAGTGGAGCTACCTATATCAGTCGAGTGGAGCTACCTATATCAGTCGAGTGGAGCTACCTATATCAGTCGAGTGTAGCTACCTATATCTGTGGAGTGGAGCTACCTATATCTGTGGAGTGGAGCTACCTATATCTGTGGAGTGGAGCTACCAATATCGGTGGAGTGTAGCTACCTATATCGGTGGAGTGTAGCTACCTGTATCGGTGGAGTGTAGCTACCTGTATCGGTGGAGTGTAGCTACTTATATCGGTGGAGTGTAGCTACCTATATCGGTGGAGTGTAGCTACCTATATCGGTGGAGTGTAGCTACCTATATCGGTGGAGTGTAGCTACCTATATCGGTGGAGTGTAGCTACCTATATCAGTGGAGTGTAGCTACCAATATCGGTGGAGTGTAGCTACCTATATCGGTGGAGTGTAGCTACCTATATCAGTGGAGTGTAGCTACCAATATCGGTGGAGTGTAGCTACCTATATCGGTGGAGTGTAGCTACCTGTATCGGTGGAGTGTAGCTACCTGTATCGGTGGAGTGTAGCTACTTATATCGGTGGAGTGTAGCTACCTATATCGGTGGAGTGTAGCTACCTATATCGGTGGAGTGTAGCTACCTATATCGGTGGAGTGTAGCTACCTATATCGGTGGAGTGTAGCTACCTATATCAGTGGAGTGTAGCTACCTGTATCGGTGGAGTGTAGCTACCTGTATCGGTGGAGTGTAGCTACCTGTATCGGTGGAGTGGAGCTACCTGTATCGGTGGAGTGGAGCTACCTGTATCGGTGGAGTGGAGCTACCTATATCGGTGGAGTGTAGCTACCTATATCAGTGGAGTGTAGCTACCTGTATCGGTGGAGTGTAGCTACCTGTATCGGTGGAGTGTAGCTACCTGTATCGGTGGAGTGGAGCTACCTGTATCGGTGGAGTGGAGCTACCTGTATCGGTGGAGTGTAGCTTCCTATATTTATGGAGTGTAGCTACCTATATCAATGGAGTGGAGTGGAGCTACCTGTATCAGTGGAGCGGAGCTACCTGTATCAGTGGAATGGAGTGTACCTACCTATATCAGTGGAGAGGAGCTACCTATATCAGTGGAGTGTAGCTACCTGTATCAGTGGAGTGGAGTGGAGTGGAGCTACCTGTATCAGTGGAGTGGAGCTACCTATATCAGTGGAGTGGAGCTACCTGTATCAGTGGAATGGAGTGTACCTACCTATATCAGTGGAGTGGAGCTACCTGTATCAGTGGAGTGGATTGTAGTTACCTGTATCAGTGGAGTGGAGTGGAGCTACCTATATCAGTGGAGTTGAGTGTAGCTACCTACATCAGTGGAGTTGAGTGTAGCTACCTATATCAGTGGAGTGTAGCTACCTATATCAGTGGAATGGAGTGTACCTACCTGTATCAGTGGAGTGGAGCTACCTGTATCAGTGGAGTGGAGCTACCTGTATCAGTGGAGTGGAGCTACCTGTATCAGTGGAATGGAGTGTACCTACCTATATCAGTGGAGTGGAGCTACCTATATCAGTGGAGTGAAGCTACCTATATCAGTGGAGTGTACCTACCTATATCAGTGGAGTGGAGCTACCTGTATCAGTGGAGTGGAGTGGAGCTACCTGTATCAGTGGAGTGGAGCTACCTGTATCAGTGGAGTGGAGCTACCTGTATCAGTGGAGTGGAGCTACCTGTATCAGTGGAATGGAGTGTACCTACCTATATCAGTGGAGTGGAGCTACCTATATCAGTGGAGTGAAGCTACCTATATCAGTGGAGTGTACCTACCTATATCAGTGGAGTGGAGCTACCTGTATCAGTGGAGTGAAGCTACCTGTATTAGTGGAATGGAGTGTAGCTACCTATATCAGTGGAGCGGAGCTACCTGTATCAGTGGAATGGAGTCTACCTATGTCAATATACCTACATTGCCTTCGAAAAGTGTTCACACCCTGTGACTTTTTCCACATTTTATTACATTACAGACTTATTCTAAAATTGATTTTAAAAGTTTTTTTTTTACTCCGCAATCTACACACAATACTCCATAATGACAAAGTGAAACGTTTTTTTTTTTTTTTTACATTTTAGCAGATGTATTAAAAATAAGAAATACCTTATTTACATAAGTATTCAGACCCTTTGCTATGAGACTTGAAATTGAGCTCGGGTGCATCCTGTTTCCATTGATCGTCCTTGAAATGTTTCTACAACTTGATTGGAGTCCACCTGTGGTAAATTCAATTGATTGAACATGATTTGAAAAGGAACACACCTGTCTATATAAGGTCCCACAGTTGACAGTGCAGGTCAGAGCAAAAACCAAGCCATGAGGTCGAGTGAATTGTCTGTAGAGCTCCGAGACAGGATTGTGTCTGGAGGAAACCTGGCACAATCCCTACGATGAAGCATTGTTGTGGCAGCATCATGCTGTGGGGATGTTTTTCACCAGCAGGGACTGGGAGATTAGTCAGGATCGATGCAAAGCTGAATGGAGCAATGTATAGAGAGATCCTTGATAAATCTCCTCCAAAGTGCACAGGACCTCAGACTGGGGCGAAGGTTTACCTTCCAACAGCACAAGGACCCTAAGCACACAGCCAAGACAACGCAGGACTGGCGTGGAAAAGTATCTGAATGTCCTTGAGTGGCCCAGCCAGAGCCCGGACTTGAACCCGATTGAAGTTCTCTGGAGAGACCTGAAAATAGCTGTGCAGAAATGCTCCCCATCCAACCTGACAGAGCTTCAAGGTATCTGCAGAGGAGAATGGGAGAAACTCCCCAAATACGGGTGTGCCAAGCTTGTAGCGTCATACCCAAGAAGACTCTGCCATAATCGCTGACAAAGGTGCTTCAACAAAGTACAAACATGTTTTTGCTTTGTCATTATGGGGTATTGTGTGTACAGTACATTGATGAGAAGAAAAAAAATGATTTAATACATTTCAGAATAAGGCTGTAACGTAACACAATGTGGAATCCAGGGTCTCTGTAGACTATATTGCTTGATGTGTATACACCATCATGACTCCATAAAAGGACAGGGTCATTCTTCCTCTGCCCTGTAGGCCTATTTCATAGAGCCACCCTCACAAATACAGTAGCCTCAACCAACTGGGGAGGTTTATATTGAGATCCCCTTCCCAGTCACCAGCTGTATGGGCAAGATGATTATCCACTAATCCGCATGTGAGTAAAGAGGCTTTCAGATATTTATTATTCATTTGCTGAGAGACCCGTTGCTTGTAATAAGTAGATGGATGAAAAAGTAGCAGCCCAATCCTTTAGGTACAAGAGATTAACAGGTCAGTGGCGATCTGATTCAGTCAAACCGAACATCGCATGTCAGGAGTGTGAATGTTATGAGGGCTGTACTAACACATGAAAGGGCAGTGTAGACCTATTACATACGGATGTTATTCAATTATTATTATTTGTATTGGGTATTATATTGGATAATATTATCATTATACTATTATTGGATATTATATTAGATAAAATTATCATTATACTATTATTACATTTACATTTAAGTCATTTAGCAGACGCTCTTATCCAGAGCGACTTACAAATTGGTGCATTCACCTTATGACCTCCAGTGGAACAGCCACTTTACAACAGTGCATCTAAATCTTTTAAGGGGGGGGGGTCAGAAGGATTGCTTTATCCTATCCTAGGTATTCCTTGAAGAGGTGGGGTTTATTGGATATTATTATCATTATATTGTTCTTGGATATTATTCAGAACAGTTTATCTCATATTACATTGAGATCGTTCTGTAAATGTTGTTATTTTAGTTCCATGTAAGACTTGAAATGTAACCGCAAGCTTTATCAATTCATTTTATCAAGTTAAATGTGTTTTTTTTTTGTGCCATTTCAAGAATGTATCTTTCTGTTTATCTTTTGCAAATTATTGGTGACACAAATACAAAATTGGGGTAAGGATAGACTTCCTGTTATAGTAGTGTTATAGTAGTGAGTCTAGACTAGCCTGGGCCCTTCTCAGACCACCGCCTGGTGACCAATGTTGGGGTTGTGACACCTAATGGTTTTATTGTTGTGTTATTTTAGTTTCAGACCATTAGTCTGGGCCTAGGCCCTTCTCAGAAAGAAAGCCTGGTGATTTAGTTAAAACAACACCAAGTGACCATGTGTGTTCGTCCAGGTACAGACAGACATCAGCGTGGACACTAAGCAGCAGACTCTGACGGGCGTGGCCTTCCCTATGCAGCGAGACGCCATCCAGGCTCTGGAACAGTTCAGAGAGAAGAAGATCAACTACGTACAGCTGGTGAGTATACTACATCATAATATAGCATAGTACATCATAATATATTACAGTACATCATAGTGTATAATAATATAGTATAATGCATCAAAGTATAGTACATCATAGAGTAGTATAGAATAATATAGGATATATTGTAGTATAGTACACCATTATAGAACAAAAGTATATACTAGTATAGAATAATATAGTTTAGTGCATCATAGTATAGAATAATATGGTATACTACATCATATTATTGTATATAATAGTACAATATTAGGTAGGATATAATAGTATAGAATGGTATTGTATAAAATAATAGTACAGAATAGAATGAAATATAATACTATAGTATAGTACATCATAGTATATAATAATATAGTATATTATAGAATTGCAGAATCGAATGATATAGAATAGTATAGTACATAATAGTATAGTACAGCATAGTATATCATAATATCATAATCATCATAATATCATATCATAATAGCATCATAATATCATCATAATCATCATAATATCATAATATAGTATATAATAATATAGTGTAGAATGTAGTATATAATAATATAGTGTAGAATGTAGTATATAATAATATAGTGCAGTATAGAATATTATAGTACATAGTATATAATAATATATTATAGTCTAGAATAATACAGTATAGTCTAGAATAATATAGTCTAGAATAATATAGAATATAATAATATAGTATATAATAATATAGTATAGAATGTTATATATAACATTCTATACTATATTATATTATAATATTAGTTATATTATAATTATAACTATACTATATTATACTATATTATATATATATTGTATAAAATAATATAGTATAGTACATCATAGTCTAGAGTGTCAGTACTGTCTGGCAGTCTCCCCTCCTTTTATTAGAGCACAGAGACAGACATTCACTGTGTTGTTTCATTAGTAGTAGGTGTCTCTGACTAGCATGTATCTGGATTCAACAATGTCATATAATTGCCAGAGAAGACTACAATGTGATAGCTAAAACACAAACTAAACATCACCATTGCATGAAACATGATACTCAAAGCCTTATTGTATTGGATGGTTTACATTACAAAGCTTATTGAGGATTGTTTTTGAAAAAATGCATCACCGTCATCATCATCATCATCTGTATCAACAGGAGATCGATTTTAGGAATGAGTGTATCAAGCTGTCCAGCACCACTCCTACAGAACTGAAGGACCTGCCCAAGAGGATCCCCAAGGATGCAGCCCGATACCACTTCTTCCTGTACAAGCATTCCCACGAGGGAGACTACCTCGAGTCTACAGGTAAAGACAACACATTAAAACATATTACGGCATGTTTCTTTAATAAGTTGATATTATACCACACAATCATTTTTTAGCTTGATCTACTTTTATTCATAATTGTATTATGTCATTTTAATGTAATAACATTGTGATAAGGTGGTATTTTAAAGTGGTTTCCTATGTGTGTTGCAGTGTTCATCTACTCCATGCCGGGGTATAAATGTAGCATCAGAGAGAGGATGCTCTACTCCAGCTGTAAGAACCCTCTCATCGATACTGTGGAGAGCAACCTGCACATCCAGATAGCCAAAAAGGTAAGAGCTGGGTCATGTTCATTATACAACCTGCACATCCAGATAGGTAAGAGCTGGGACATGTTCATTATACAACCTACACATCCAGATAGGTAAGAGCTGGGACATGTTCATTATACAACCTACACATCCAGATAGGTAAGAGCTGGGACATGTTCATTATACAACCTGCACATCCAGATAGCCAAAATGTAAGAGCTGGGACATGTTCATTATACAACCTGCACATCCAGATAGCCAAAAAGGTAAGAACTGGGACACGTTCATTATACAACCTGCACATCCAGATAGCCAAAAAGGTAAGAACTGGGACACGTTCATTATACAACCTGCACATCCAGATAGCCAAAAAGGTAAGAACTGGGACACGTTCATTATACAACCTGCACATCCAGATAACCCAGCTCTTACCTTGTGGCTGTGTTCATTATATCACACTGTAGCTAAATGTTTTACAACAGATAGTCAGATAGTCCATCCATTTCAGTCTGTTTTCTTTTCATTTGGAACCTGATCTCTCGTGGACAGACTGCGTAAACAAGCATCTGACCAAAAATATGTGGGGTTTTAGTTCTGGTTAACTCATATTATTTGGTACCTAATGAATACAACTCAGGTTCACTGCAGTGAGTCACATGAGAGGGTGACTTTCAACAGTTTAAAACAATCCTGTGAAAATACTGTAACATTATGCCAATGTAGACTGGATTTTTGCTGCAATGTATTTTTTATAGAATACGTCTAGTTTGCCCCTCAGTGATGTGATTGATTGTATTCCTATTAGTATAAGTATCCCTACTAACTGATGCATTCTGATTCCCTTCCCTAGCTGGAGATTGATAATGGTGATGAGCTCACCGCAGAATTCATGTACGAAGAGGTCCACCCTAAGCAGCACGCACACAAGCAGGCCTTCCCCAAACCTAAAGGCCCCGCGGGGAAGAAAGGGGGGCGCCGGATCACTAGACCACCAGGGGATGGGGAGGAAGACTAATAAAACACCCCTCCGTTTTAGTCCACAATGGAACATTCCGCTTAGTATATAAGAACCCTTTATCTGGTTGAGTCCCAAATGGCCCCCCTATTCACTTTATAGTGCACTACTGTTGAGCTAGGGCCTATAGGGCTCTGGTTAAAAGGAGTGCACTATATAGGGGATAGGGTTCCATGTAGGATATAGACCATTGACATGAATCCCTCCTAATGCCCTTTAACCTCATAGACAACCAGCCTGTAGACTATATGAACTATGCACACACAGACCACCACACTAATATAATATAAGCCATGACACTCAAACCTGTGAACTTACTTACATTAGTAGCTTGTTATTTAGACAGACAGTAGGTGCTGTGTTTTCATAATGAGAGAGACAGCGAACATTTCCCTTTAGAGCTATAGCTACATTTTTTTTTTTTATATATATTATTTTTGACAAAGTTTTTAAGACATATGGTTCCCAATCCTGGTTCTGGAGAGCTGGATGTGTTTTTAAGACATATGGTTCCCAATCCTGGTTCTGGAGAGCTGGAGGTTCTGGAGAGCTGGATGTGTTTTTAAGATATATGGTTCCCAATCCTGGTTCTGGAGAGCTGGAGGTTCGGGAGAGCTGGATGTGTTTTTAAGATACATGGTTCCCAATCCTGGTTCTGGAGAGCTGGAGGTTCTGGAGGTGTGTGAGAGGAAAGACCTTGTGGTTGTTCTAGTGAGAATGTGATACTGATCTGACCACGTGACCTTGTTATTAGTGCTGATCCAATGCCCACCATGTTTCAGCAGTTCTGTAATGCGTTGTGTAAAGTCAATCAATAGAGAATGTTGTTCCACAACCGCTAGCCCTTCAGGATCAGCGATGAGGACTGGGTCCTATTCATGTGACACTACATGGAGAAACCAGAGAGGGACCACCTAGACTTGTCCAGTAAGAATAGCTTGTTTTCGCTTTCCGTTGATAAATGTTTGAAAACGTTTTGCTATGGTGTGCCTAATGAATAGCACCATGCTGATGTAGAAGCTTGATTTGGGAGAGAAGAGAGGCCATGTGTGGGTCTGTGGATGTTGTTAAGAAGCCTAATGCTTTTGTATACATTTTACTGTATGCATCTAATTTGTACTACCAATACCATGTCCATAACAACTATATGATTACAAGTCAGTCCAAATTCTAGTTTGTGATTTCTCTTTCCATGTTATTTTACTGAAGAATGAAAAATCCTATAGAAAGTATTTTTCTAGGTCTGTGATGTACTGTATGTGTGTATGACGTTCTGCAATTGAGAGTTCAGTTGAGTGTCAACCGTTATCTGTTTGTCAGTCTGTTTGAGAGAGAGAGAGAGTGCCTGGGTGCATCCGGGAATGTCACCCCATTCCCAAATAGTGCACTACTTTTGACCAGGGCCCATCGGAAAAGGCACCCCATTCCCTATATAGTACACTACTTTTGACCCAGGTGCCATTTCAGACGCAGACCTGTTTGTCAATCAGGGTTGCTCGTTTGTGTATTTCACATCAGTGATATTAATCCCACATAATATGCAATGCTTTTCAACCACAATGCTGCAGGTTTTTCCCCACGTGACAATGTGTGTATGCATGTGATGTTTATTAGAACCACAATGAAGGGAAGGGACTGTGATTCCCAGGTAAAAGGTCATGGAGGATCTGTCTACTGATTCCGTGAAAAGGCAAACCACTATGACATGTTCGTCCTGTACTAGATTACTATGACATTACGTCATTCTGAAGGAGTCCTAGTACGTTGAAACTATCATGTTATGTCATGTCTCAAATGTTTTTTTTTCTATGAATTAAATTGTGTAAGGAAATGAAATAAATGAAAATATTTAAATTACATTCACTAATGTGTTTCTTGGCTGATTTAATATTATTAGTAGTAGCAGTGGCAGAACGACTATGCAAGCCTATTGACCACTGAGAGGTGTGAGTTTACTGAATAAAGCATTGCTCTCTGAATAGAGTTGGCAGTGAAGGGGGAAATAGTAGGCCAAATCTGCATTTCCCATCACGTTGTAATCCCACTCATTGGCACCAGTGGTAAGGGTAAACCTTTGGCCTGGCACATAAAAGATTACAATTAATAAGTAATGTTGGCTGGCTGCAGATCAGCTGTTGTCAGATGATACAATTTAAACCCATACCTGCTACATGCCTAATCTGTAATAAAACGTTGTAGTAATGTAGACCTCAATTAATGAAAATGTCTTTACAGTTATGTCAGAACATTATTTTACTGTGACTCACATAACTTAAATACAGTAGCCTATTCATACAGTTCAGCAAATCAGAAATGACCTTTTACATGCAAATTGTTTGTCAAAAAATACTAATGATTTACTTATGATGTATCTCTCTAGTCTATACTGTGCAATATAATTATTAACAGGTGATTAGTCATCAGAAGACCAGAACAGTAGTTTGAGACAAATAAAAGAGCACTTTCCCTTTAAGAACTTGTTATCACATGACATGATGCGGAAGAATTACAATCTCATGCTACAGTTTGCACATGTGTTTGTTTATTGGACATTTATTGCAAGAAATTTGTCGTTTTTGGACATTTATTATTGCATTAATTTATAATTAGATGATATAAGTGAAATGACTAATTGCTTAAAGACTATGGTTTCTGCTGTTGGTTGAGTTTGGTAAACAGTAACGTATCCTAACAGTGTTAGCTAGCTAGCTACGATGTTATAGTGTGTTACGGTGTCACATTGATTCATTTAGAAAATGAAATATTTGTAGCACGCGCGCCTTACTCTACACATGACATAACTGGTAAAACCGTTACTCTGGCTTAATACATGGCTTCTGATGTTCAATTCATTGATTTTACATAACTTTTGGTATAATATTGGTTTTATCCCTTTCTTTGCGACAGGACAGTCTATCTACCATGACTATGACGGAGGAAGCACCGAGTGTCCCTGAGCGCTACATCTCAGAACATGAAGGGTTCTATGGAACCATCAAGAACTCCACCAGAGACTTTGTAGTCACAGAGATAGACATCCATGGCCAGATGGTTACTAAACCCAGTGTATCTGATGTTCCTCAATCATCCAACATTACTGAGGCACGCCCAGGTGCCAAGTCTGAAGGAAAGAGAAATATTATTAGCCCAAAACATCAACACAACCTCAAAGAAGAGAATTGTCCTCCGGTTGTAAAGGGTGTGGATTCAGTACCTGGACCCGGTCAGAATGGTGACATCACATCCACCGCCAGCCAAGACTGTTTTGACCTGAGCACGATACTGGGTCAGGCTGTCTGTGAAGAGCTAGAGCAGTTCACTGCTTTATTGAGAGAGGCATCATCAAGTCCCAATGATGGCGTTGAGAAGAATCTGGCCAACCAAGAATCATCCAATGGCAGTGAGAAGAAGATGGCCAGTCAAGAGCTATCCCTGGGTTCATTCCCAGACAAACACCAAAGAGCTAATGTCCACCGTGCTGTTCGACACAACTTTCCCTTCCTGTTGACAGTAACCAACCAATCAGAGATCAGGGTTAAGGAGGACCCTGACTTTAAGCTCCTATCAGGTTTGGTCTCCGAGGAGGAGGCCGAAGACTTTTTCAGGTTCATCGACACCAAGATGCCTAACTCTGTGTACACGTTCAGGGGTGATGACAGTAAGGAGCACAGGACGGCAGTGCACCACTTCCTCAGTAGACGGTTTGGTAAACTGGTGGAGACTAAGAGCTTCAGTGACCAGCAGCAGAAGACTACGGCCATTACGGTCAGGTTGAGAGAAAAAGGGAAACCCAGGAAGAGGACGGCTGATGACAGTAAAGAGGAAGAGGTCTATACAGGTGAGAGGTCTATAGAGAACTTCACAGACTATGTTTCTCTCCTATTTCTCTCTGTTTACTCTCTCTGCTATTTCTCTCTCTGTTTACTCTCTCCTATTTCTCTCTCTGTTTACTTTCTCTCCTATTTCTCTCTCTGTTTACTCTCTCTCCTATTTCTCTCTCCTACTTGATATGTTGTTCTATTATGATGCTGTATGTACAGCAAGAAGAATGTTATTAGCCCAAGTAAGCATTGCAAGTAAGCATTAATATATCTGCTTTAAACTGTACGTGACAAATAAACGTATCCTTTGATTTATCCTCCCCAAATCCTGAACATGGACCCCACAAAACTGACCTTAAATCATTGTCTAAGACCAACCTCATCCCACTCATAACACTCTATTCCCTTGGCCATACCTGCATACTACTTCGAATGCAGCAATGTGTTGGGCATGTATTCTAGGAAGTTAGTGTGGATACTATTGCCATGGGTTTCCTCCCCCTGCAGCGTTCACTCTGAGGAAGGAGAACCTAGAGACTCTGGAGGCTATCAGCTACATGGCAGCGGTCCTGGGGGTGCTGCCCTCTGACTTCACCTACGCCGGCATCAAGGACAAGAGGGCCGTCACCTACCAGTCCATGGTGGTCAAGAAGATCTCACCACAACGGTAGATACAGTACAGTTGTTAGATTGAATGGAAACAGCAACACATTCTAAGTCCTTGGCTTAGCCTTTGTGCTGTGGTCAACTCCCCTAGACTACAAACAGAGAGTTGACTAAAGCACTAACAGACTGGACCATCAGGCTATCCTTGGCTATGGTTTGATGATAATGATGGTATTTACAAAGTGCTACATTCTATTAGGGGCAAACTCATCTCATCCACCACCACATTCATGCATTTCTAACATGCTAGTCCAGTGAGTTCACTGTCCACTGATGCATATCCTGTCCTCATCATGGGGACCGGTCAGACTAGTGCTGATGGGAGGGATGTGTGTTGTCAGGCTGAGAGAGAAGGCCAGTGAGTTTGAGAAGAGGGGGGTGGTCCTCTCCTCCGTCCGCTCCGTCTCTGAGCCTCTTCATCTGGGTAGACTCCAGGGGAACCACTTTGACCTGGTGGTACGGGACCTGAGACCACACCAGGGTCATGGCACACTGATGGAGCTGGACTCACTGGTGCAGGAGGCTGTGGACAACGTAAAGGTGAGACACTCCTATTCTGTGGCCTCCATTCAACCCTGGTCCTGGAGAGATGCAGGGTTTTGTCCAGTCCAGCACTGAAACACTCAATTTAACTAATCAACCTAATCACCAAGCGCTTGATTGGCTGAATAAAAACATCAGACCCTGTTGGTCCCCAGACCCAAACTTGGATACAGAAGTAGATTTCTCTGTGCACTTTGATAGTCATTTCCACTGCACTGTGAGTAATTGAGGAGTGTTGTTCTCTGATCTGTAGTGAGAAGTTATTCAATGTCAGTTCTTTTAGGTCAAGGGGTTTGTGAACTACTATGGACCTCAGAGGTTTGGGACTGGACAGAGTGTTCAGTCTGACCGCGTCGGACTGGCCCTGCTCAAAGGGGAAATGGTACATTTACATCTTCTGTCTTCTTATATTACAAGAAACTGAAAACAGTGGATGCAATGTTTCTATTTGTTCTGTCTGACTTGTGGTGTGGGTTGTCTTTCATGTGTCTCAGGTGGCAGCTGTCCGTCTGTTCTTCACACCAGAAGAGGGTGATGACCCTCAGAGCGTTGCCAAGAGACACTTCCTCCAGACTGGTGAGAAGTTCCTGCTTACACTAGTCACCATGTCCTGTTTATCATGTTCTCTGTTTTTATCAACCCAACCTTTTTCAGATGAAAACCATTTGAAAATCATTATTTCACCTTTATTTAACCAGGTAGGCTAGTTGAGAACAAGTTCTCATTTACAACTGCGACCTGGCCAAGATAAAGCAAAGCAGTTCGACACATACAACAACACAGAGTTACACATGGAATTAAACAAACATACAGTCAATAATACAGTGGGGAATAAATACATGTATTTCATGTTCTACTCTTCTCCATTCTAACCCTGTTCCTCCACCCCTCTCCTCCCTCTCCTCAGATAATGCCAAGGAGGCCCTGTCTCTGATGCCCATGTCCAAGGCCAGAGAGAGGATGATGCTGAGGGCCCTACATCGCTATGGGACGGGCCCAGAGGGCTGCACCCGTGCCTGGCTCAGCCTGCCCCATGGGATGAGGGTCTTCTACCCCCACGCATACTGCAGGTCTGGGATTTATATCACCTGCTGTATTGCTTTCAATATTCTGAATCCTTTATTCTTTATGGTTCTATTTGTATTCCTACTTCCTCTTCACCCACTTTGTTTGAAGTATACTATATCAATAAAGATTGTTTTGATTTGTAGCCGGGTCTGGAACGAGGCGGCTGCACACAGGCTGGCCACGCTGGGCCACAGGGCCAGGCAGGGAGATCTGGTCTGGAAGCAGAGGGGAGAGGAGGGGATAGAGGCGGGAGAAACCAGCTTACCTCAGGTAGTTCAGTTACAGGATGACTTAATAACACAGTCAAATACACAGTCAAATACACAGTCAAAGTCACTTGTGTAAATCATTTTTCATCGGCAGACAGTTGGCCACTAGGCTCTATCTTTGAGTATGACACCTGGTGATACTCTCTCACTGAGATTGAACCAGTCATAAAGATGGTATTGAGATGGACCTTTGTACTCTCTACTCCCCCAGATTCATGTTGTTACTGCTGCAGAGGAGGAAGTCTACTCACTAGGACAGGTACACACACACACACACACACCTGTCCACTCCCCTGTTGTACAGTACCTTGTACCATTTGAACTATTCATCTACTCTGCAAACATGGGTGTGTTGTCTGAGTGCGCTGTCGAGCCCGGTGAAACCTACATCCACAAAACACTACACAAATCACATGGATTAGGATTCTATTCAATCCATTGTTCACTTCTCTTGTGCTCTTCCATCAGGTGGTTCTTCCCATGCTTGGCAACAGTGTGAAGTACCCAGAGAACCCTGTAGGGGGCTGGTACCAGGAGAGACTGGCGAGGGACGGACTACAGAGCTGTCGTTTCAGAGTCACTCCTCTCAAACTGAACCTCCCTGGCTGCTACCGCCCCTTACTGGCCATCCCACATAGCCTGACCTACAGGCTGGAGCAGAGCCAGAGAGCTGGGGAGAGGCAACAGGATTGTAATGGAAAGTCGCAGGCTAGTGGAGCGGTACCACAGAACCCTGACACAGACACAACTAGACCTGGAGGTCTGGAGAGGCAGAGAGGAGGGGAGAGCGTGCAGGGTAATGGACAGGGGGAGTCAACGGTGCAGTATCCTGACACAGACACAACTAGACCTGGAGGTCTGGAGAGGCAGAGAGGAGGGGAGAGCGTGCAGGGTAATGGACAGGGGGAGTCAACGGTGCAGTACCCTGACACAGACACAACTAGACCTGGAGGTCTGGAGAGGCAGAGAGGAGGGGAGAGCGTGCAGGGTAATGGACAGGGGGAGTCAACGGTGCAGTACCCTGACACAGACACACCTAGTTTGACGTTGAACTTTGACCTGGACTCTTCCTGCTACGCTACCGTCTGCCTCAGAGAGGTCATGAAATGTGACCCTTAGACTGGAGTCTCAGATGCTGTATGTACTACTGTGTGTACAGTATTTTGATTAGTATTGTGTTGTGTACACAGTGTGGCCTCTTGTGTAGATGTAGGATACTGCTACAGTATTGTGATCAGTATTGTGTTGTGTACACAGTGTGGCCTCTTGTGTAGATGTAGGATACTGCTACAGTATTGTGATCAGTATTGTGTTGTGTACACAGTGTGGCCTCTTGTGTAGATGTAGGATACTGCTACAGTATTGTGATCAGTATTGTGTTGTGTACACAGTGTGGCCTCTTGTGTAGATGTAGGATACTGCTACAGTATTGTGATCAGTATTGTGTTGTGTACACAGTGTGGCCTCTTGTGTAGATGTAGGATACTGCTACAGTATTGTGATCAGTATTGTGTTGTGTACACAGTGTGGCCTCGTGTGTAGATGTAGGATACTGCTACAGTATTGTGATCAGTATTGTGTTGTGTACACAGTGTGGCCTCTTGTGTAGATGTAGGATACTGCTACAGTATTGTGATCAGTATTGTGTTGTGTACACAGTGTGGCCTCTTGTGTAGATGTAGGATACTGCTACAGTATTGTGATCAGTATTGTGTTGTGTACACAGTGTGGCCTCTTGTGTAGATGTAGGATACTGCTACAGTATTGTGATCAGTATTGTGTTGTGTACACAGTGTGGCCTCTTGTGTAGATGTAGGATACTGCTACAGTATTGTGATCAGTATTGTGTTGTGTACACAGTGTGGCCTCTTGTGTAGATGTAGGATACTGCTACAGTATTGTGATCAGTATTGTGTTGTGTACACAGTGTGGCCTCTTGTGTAGATGTAGGATACTGCTACAGTATTGTGATCAGTATTGTGTTGTGTACACAGTGTGGCCTCTTGTGTAGATGTAGGATACTGCTACAGTATTGTGATCAGTATTGTGTTGTGTACACAGTGTGGCCTCTTGTGTAGATGTAGGATACTGCTACAGTATTGTGATCAGTATTGTGTTGTGTACACAGTGTGGCCTCTTGTGTAGATGTAGGATACTGCTACAGTATTGTGATCAGTATTGTGTTGTGTACACAGTGTGGCCTCTTGTGTAGATGTAGGATACTGCTACAGTATTGTGATCAGTATTGTGTTGTGTACACAGTGTGGCCACGTGTGTAGATGTAGGATACTGCTACAGTATTGTGATCAGTATTGTGTTGTGTACACAGTGTGGCCTCTTGTGTAGATGTAGGATACTGCTACAGTATTGTGATCAGTATTGTGTTGTGTACACAGTGTGGCCTCTTGTGTAGATGTAGGATACTGCTACAGTATTGTGATTAGTATTGTGTTGTGTACACAGTGTGGCCTCGTGTGTAGATGTAGGATACTGCTACAGTATTGTGATCAGTATTGTGTTGTGTACACAGTGTGGCCTCTTGTGTAGATGTAGGATACTGCTACAGTATTGTGATCAGTATTGTGTTGTGTACACAGTGTGGCCTCGTGTGTAGATGTAGGATACTGCTACAGTATTGTGATCAGTATTGTGTTGTGTACACAGTGTGGCCTCTTGTGTAGATGTAGGATACTGCTACAGTATTGTGATCAGTATTGTGTTGTGTACACAGTGTGGCCTCTTGTGTAGATGTAGGATACTGCTACAGTATTGTGTTGTGTACACAGTGTGGCCTCTTGTGTAGATGTAGGATACTGCTACAGTATTGTGATCAGTATTGTGTTGTGTACACAGTGTGGCCTCTTGTGTAGATGTAGGATACTGCTACAGTATTGTGATCAGTATTGTGTTGTGTACACAGTGTGGCCTCTTGTGTAGATGTAGGATACTGCTACAGTATTGTGATCAGTATTGTGTTGTGTACACAGTGTGGCCTCGTGTGTAGATGTAGGATACTGCTACAGTATTGTGATCAGTATTGTGTTGTGTACACAGTGTGGCCTCGTGTGTAGATGTAGGATACTGCTACAGTATTGTGATCAGTATTGTGTTGTGTACACAGTGTGGCCTCTTGTGTAGATGTAGGATACTGCTACAGTATTGTGATCAGTATTGTGTTGTGTACACAGTGTGGCCTCTTGTGTAGATGTAGGATACTGCTACAGTATTGTGATCAGTATTGTGTTGTGTACACAGTGTGGCCTCTTGTGTAGATGTAGGATACTGCTACAGTATTGTGATCAGTATTGTGTTGTGTACACAGTGTGGCCTCTTGTGTAGATGTAGGATACTGCTACAGTATTGTGATCAGTATTGTGTTGTGTACACAGTGTGGCCTCGTGTGTAGATGTAGGATACTGCTACAGTATTGTGATCAGTTTGCCGATTCGTTGCCTGATTTGTCAGACATGTGGTTAATAAAAAATGCTTTGTTAATTTACTGACTGGATGAGAATTCTGCACAGTGGATTAGAGGTAGAATCACATTGAATGTTGAAGTGAATTTAGTTGTGTGAATGTAGAAGATCCTCAGCCTGCACAGCATGGCCACTAGAGGGTGATCTCAGCCTACACAGCATGGCCACATAGAGGGTGATCTCAGCCTACACAGCATGACCACTAGAGAGCGATCTCAGCCTGCACAGCATGGCCACATAGAGGGTGATCTCAGCCTACACAGCATGACCACTAGAGAGCGATCTCAGCCTGCACAGCATGGCCACTAGATGGTGATCTCAGCCTGCACAGCATGGCCACTAGATGGTGATCTCAGCCTACACAGCATGGCCACATAGAGGGTGATCTCAGCCTACACAGCATGACCACTAGAGAGCGATCTCAGCCTGCACAGCATGGCCACTAGAGGGCGATCTCAGCCTGCACAGCATGGCCACTAGATGGTGATCTCAGCCTGCACAGCATGGCCACTAGATGGTGATCTCAGCCTACACAGCATGGCCACTAGAGGGCGATCTCAGCCTACACAGCATGGCCACTAGAGGGTGATCTCAGCCTGCACAGCATGGCCACTAGAGGGTGATCTCAGCCTACACAGCATGACCACTAGAGGGCGATCTCAGCCTACACAGCATGGCCACTAGAGGGCGATCTCAGCCTGCACAGCATGGCCACTAGAGGGTGATCTCAGCCTGCACAGCATGGCCACTAGAGGGTGATCTCAGCCTACACAGCATGGCCCTAGATGGTGATCTCAGCCTACACAGCATGGCCCTAGATGGTGATCTCAGCCTGCACAGCATGACCACTAGAGGGTGATCTCAGCCTGCACAGCATGGCCACTAGAGGGTGATCTCAGCCTACACAGCATGGCCACTAGAGGGTGATCTCAGCCTACACAGCATGGCCACTAGAGGGTGATCTCAGCCTACACAGCATGACCACTAGAGGGTGATCTCAGCCTACACAGCATGGCCACTAGAGGGTGATCTCAGCCTGCACAGCATTGCCACTAGAGGGTGATCTCAGCCTTCACAGCATGGCCACTAGAGGGTGATCTCAGCCTTCACAGCATGGCCACTAGAGGGTGATCTCAGCCTTCACAGCATGGCCACTAGAGGGTGATCTCAGCCTACACAGCATGGCCACTAGAGGGTGATCTCAGCCTGCACAGCATTGCCACTAGAGGGTGATCTCAGCCTTCACAGCATGGCCACTAGAGGGTGATCTCAGCCTTCACAGCATGGCCACTAGAGGGTGATCTCAGCCTGCACAGCATGACCACTAGAGGGTGATCTCAGCCTTCACAGCATAGCCACTAGAGATTGATGGTGTCTCATGAGTTATTTATCAGGTGAACAAGTGAATTAATACCTACTTGAAGGTACAGTAACTGAGTTAAACATGTTAACACTAGTCTGTCTCTCTTTAGATGCCAGTACTGGACAAACTCTTGCCAAGCTATAGTAGGATAATGATAATTTAATCTGATAGAACAGGTTCTATCAGATACCAATTCTCATAAACTGATTCCTAAGTCTATGCCTGTCCGTACCCAACAAGTCATTGCTATGCTAATCTTTAAATTAAAATAATATTGTAACAGCAGCTGTGGGAATATTCAGGGGAACTAATATGAAATGTAATGAAGCATAAACCCTATATATATAATATAATTCTCCCCCTCATCGTGCTCCAGCCTCTGGCTGGCCCTCTGAAATCTAAATAAAATTCAGACAGCTTTGCAGCATCTCAAATAGCTCCCTGCTACCTTTGTAGTGCCAGGGCTCTGGTCAAAAGAAGTGCACTATAAAGGGAATAGGGTGCCATTTGGGACAGACAGCGTTTCTCCTGTGGGTCATTGGTAGATTTCAGACTAGATTTTGTTTAAAGGCAGGACCATATCAAATTTCTGTCATGAATCATTTCATTTTAATCTTCACTTCCATTTTTAGCTTCTGTTAGTGATGTGAAAACCTTACTGTTAGAGAGTAAGTGTGGTATGTCTGAGTTTGGGGTTGTGGGTTCTGACTTGTAGTCGAGACTCAGGCCAAAGCAGCGTTTGGTGAAGTACCTGCCTGTAGGGGTAGGGCAGAGAGTCTGAGTGCCAGAAGGAGTGTACAGCAGACAGTATTAACTCCTCCTGAGGAAATCTCAAATGAAATGTGGCTTCTGAATAGCTTCTGTACTGACTTTTCCCCTGAACAATGGGATCTATTTATCTTTCAGAACCTCTGATGTGTTGCAAGTCAAGGCCTTGGAGGGAATAGACGGACGTGGAAGGTGTTGTTTTGGATATGACAGGCTGACATAAGGCTACATAATGGGTCATAGCGTCTTAATAGCGTGGTGGTACACCTCCCTATAGGCGAGTACAACTGGAGAGCCTTTCCTAAGTGACTACATGGTGTTTAGAGGTCAACCATCAAGCAGTCTTGGTTGTATGTGGAGTTTTGATTTGGGGTTTGAAGTCTGAACTGGGATGGTTCTGTCTGTGTCTGTGTCCTGCTTGGCAGTGAGATGTGAATGTCCCGCTAACTAGCCTGAACTCAACAGCCCTCGTGGAGCCTGTAGCTTACATCCCTGGGCCTCAGACACTTCCCTCTCAACCACCTGAATGGGTTTTAACTAGGGGATGTCATGTCAGCCCTGTTCTTCACATACTGAATAGCATCTCTTAACCTAAAATACGGGCCTGAATTGCCCAGGAGTGTCTGTCAACTCCTTTGACTTCACCACCATAATAGCACTGTCTGAGCAGTGATGTGTGTTGTGTGTGTGTGCGTGTGCGTGCGTGTGCGTGTGTGTGCGTGTGCGTGTGCGTGTGTGTGTGTGTGTGCGTGTGTATGCGTGCGCCTGTTCAACTATGGTCTCTCTATGCAGATAGACACGGAAGACTGAATATTGTCCCACTCAGTGAATCTCCGGCCAGCTGATTGTGCTTGGCATTGACCCTGAAGTGTCTACAGCATGTCTACAACAGAGGGGTAGACAGCATGGTGGTAGTTGAGGGGTAACAGCATGGTGGTCGTTGAGGGGTAACAGCATGGTGGTAGTTGAGGGGTAACAGCATGGTGGTAGTTGAGGAGTAACAGCATGGTGGTAGTTGAGGGGTAACATCATGGTGGTAACTGAGGGGTAACAGCATGGTGGTAGTTGAGGGGTAACAGCATGGTGGTAGTTGAGGAGTAACAGCATGGTGGTAGTTGAGGGGTAACATCATGGTGGTAACTGAGGGGTAACAGCATGGTGGTAGTTGAGGGGTAACAGCATGGTGGTAGTTGAGGGGTAACAGCATGGTGGTAGTTGAGGGGTAGACAGCATGGTGGTAGTCGAGGGGTAACAGCATGGTGGTAGTTGAGGGGTAACAGCATGGTGGTAGTTGAGGGGTAACAAACAGCATGGTGGTAGTTGAGGGGTAACAGCATGGTGGTAGTTGAGGGGTAACAGCATGGTGGTAGTTGAGGGGTAACAAACAGCATGGTGGTAGTTGAGGGGTAACAGCATGGTGGTAGTTGAGGGGTAACAGCATGGTGGTAGTTGAGGGGTAGACAGCATGGTGGTAGTTGAGGGGTAACAGCATGGTGGTAGTTGAGGGGTAACAGCATGGTGGTAGTTGAGGGGTAGACAGCATGGTGGTAGTTGAGGGGTAGACAGCATGGTGGTAGTTGAGGGGTAACAGCATGGTGGTAGTTGAGGGGTAACAGCATGGTGGTAGTTGAGGGGTAACAGCATGGTGGTAGTTGAGGGGTAACAAACAGCATGGTGGTAGTTGAGGGGTAACAGCATGGTGGTAGTTGAGGGGTAACAGCATGGTGGTAGTTGAGGGGTAACAGCATGGTGGTAGTTGAGGGGTAACAAACAGCATGGTGGTAGTTGAGGGGTAACAGCATGGTGGTAGTTGAGGGGTAACAGCATGGTGGTAGTTGAGGGGTAACAGCATGGTGGTAGTTGAGGGGTAACAGCATGGTGGTAGTTGAGGGGTAACAGCATGGTGGTAGTTGAGGGGTAACAAACAGCATGGTGGTAGTTGAGGGGTAACAGCATGGTGGTAGTTGAGGGGTAACAGCATGGTGGTAGTTGAGGGGTAGACAGCATGGTGGTAGTTGAGGGGTAACAGCATGGTGGTAGTTGAGGGGTAACAGCATGGTGGTAGTTGAGGGGTAGACAGCATGGTGGTAGTTGAGGGGTAGACAGCATGGTGGTAGTTGAGGGGTAACAGCATGGTGGTAGTTGAGGGGTAACAGCATGGTGGTAGTTGAGGGGTAACAGCATGGTGGTAGTTGAGGGGTAACAGCATGGTGGTAGTTGAGGGGTAACAGCATGGTGGTAGTTGAGGGGTAACAGCATGGTGGTAGTTGAGGGGTAACAGCATGGTGGTAGTTGAGGGGTAGACAGCATGGTGGTAGTTGAGGGGTAACAGCATGGTGGTAGTTGAGGGGTAACAGCATGTTGGTAGTTGAGGGGTAACAGCATGGTGGTAGTTGAGGGGTAACAGCATGGTGGTAGTTGAGGGGTAACAGCATGGTGGTAGTTGAGGGGTAACAGCATGGTGGTAGTTGAGGGGTAACAGCATGGTGGTAGTTGAGGGGTAACAGCATGGTGGTAGTTGAGGGGTAGACAGCATGATGGTAGTTGAGGGGTAGACAGCATGGTGGTAGTTGAGGGGTAACAGCATGGTGGTAGTTGAGGGGTAACAGCATGGTGGTAGTTGAGGGGTAACAGCATGGTGGTAGTTGAGGGGTAACAGCATGGTGGTAGTTGAGGGGTAACAGCATGGTGGTAGTTGAGGGGTAACAGCATGGTGGTAGTTGAGGGGTAACATCATGGTGGTAACTGAGGGGTAGACAGCATGGTGGTAGTTGAGGGGTAACAGCATGGTGGTAGTCGAGGGGTAACAGCATGGTGGTAGTTGAGGGGTAGACAGCATGGTGGTAGTTGAGGGGTAACAGCATGGTGGTAGTTGAGGGGTAACAGCATGGTGGTAGTTGAGGGGTAGACAGCATGGTGGTAGTTGAGGGGTAACAGCATGGTGGTAGTTGAGGGGTAGACAGCATGGTGGTAGTTGAGGGGTAACAGCATGATGGTAGTTGAGGGGTAGACAGCATGGTGGTAGTTGAGGGGTAACAGCATGGTGGTAGTTGAGGGGTAACAGCATGGTGGTAGTTGAGGGGTAACAGCATGGTGGTAGTTGAGGGGTAGATAGCATGGTGGTAGTTGAGGGGTAACAGCATGGTGGTAGTCGAGGGGTAACAGCATGGTGGTAGTTGAGGGGTAACAGCATGATGGTAGTTGAGGGGTAGACAGCATGGTGGTAGTTGAGGGGTAACAGCATGGTGGTAGTCGAGGGGTAGACAGCATGGTGGTAGTTGAGGGGTAACAGCATGGTGGAAGTTGAGGGGGCGTTTAGTCCGGGGGGTTATTTAGCTAAATGAGAAGTGTATATTTCTCTTCTCCAAGTTCACGGCAGGTGAGTTGAAGTTTCATGTTGCCTTTTAACATAACAAAAAAAACACTGCTGTAATTTGCAGGTCAAGTTTGGTGTGGACACACACACACACACGCACGCACGCACACACACACACACACACACACACACAGAGTCCCAATAACAAGTAGCCTGGTCGACGGCTGCACCTTGGTGTGTTGTGCTGATTGGACCTGGTTGGTTCTGTATGATGTTTTGGAGAACAGAGGCTTTCATTCATCAGAGATGTAAACACTGCTCTGAACTACGACCCTGTCCTAATTGTCTGCCTTCTTACCCCCAGACACTGGACCGGTGAGTGTTGCTCATTGAAGCAAGGGAGGCTTTATTTCACTGTTAATACATACATAGAAGAGTCATAAGAGTATGGATGTGCAAAAGTGAACTGTGTGCTATTTAATGTGTCTTGCCTTTATGTCTTGCAGTGTCTATGTCTGTATACCAAGTAGGCCAGGGTTTCCCAAACTGGGTCCTGAGGCCCCCCCTGGATGCACCTTTTGGTTTTTGCTCTAGTACTATACAGCTGATTCAAATAACCAAATCATCTTCAAGCTTTGACTATTTGCATCAGCTGTGTAGTTCTAGGGCAAAAACCAGTTTGGGAAACCATGTAGCAAGCTATGCCTGTATTTTGTCTGAAATCTAATTTCCCAATGAGACATCACAGTATTCTGTTATAGTGCTATCTATGTTGATACATTAATGCCCAATCTATTGCACAATCTCCCTGCATGTGTAAACATCCTACTTCAGTTCATCTGACTGCCTTCTTGTAATGTACTATAGAGAAGTGTTTCTCTTGAGTGTTTTATTTGTGTTACTCTTTATATTCACTAACTATTATGGATCCCTATTAGTTCCTTCCAATGCAGTAGCTACTCTTCCTGGGGTCCAGCAAAATGAAGGCAGGTACATACAATTAAAAACATTCCATTTCACAGCAGATTTCACAACACAGGCCAATACTCTACTACCACACATCTACAACACAAAATCCATGTGTACGTGTGTGTATAGTGCGTATGTTATAATGTGTGTGTGTGTGTGTGTGTGTGTGTGTGTGTGTGTGTGTGTGTGTGTGTGTATCTGTGCCTGTGTGTGTGTCTCTTCACAGTCCCTGCTGTTCCATAAGGTGTATGTTTATCTTTTTTAAATGTGATTTTATTGCGTTACTTTATGTGGAATAGAGTTCCATGTAGTCATGGCTCTATGTAGTACTGTGCGCCTCCCATAGTCTGCTCTGGACTTGGGGACTGTGAAGAGACCTCTTGTGGCATGTCTTGTGGGGTATGCATGGGTGTCCGAGCTGTGTGCTAGTAGTTTAGACAGACAGCTCGGTGCATTCAGCACGTCGATAGTTCTCACAAAAACAAGTAGTGATGAAGTCAATATCTCCTCTACCAGGAGAGATTGACATGCATATTACTAATGTTAGCTCCCTATATATATTTAAGGGCCTGCCAGGCTTCCCTTTTCTGGACCAATTGTAATTTAAGTCCCTCTTTGTGGCACCTGACCACACGACTGGACAGTAGTCCAGGTGCGACAAAACTAGGGCCTGTAGTTCCTGCCTTGTTAATAGCATTGTTAAGAAGGCAGATTTAGTGTTTAGTGAATGATTTGTCCCAAATACAATGCTTTTAGTTTTTTTAATATTTAGGACTAACTTATTTCTTGTCTCCCATTCTGAAACTGACTGCAGCTCTTTGTTAAGTGTTGCAGTGATTTCACTTGCTGTGTTAGCTGACATGTATAGTGTTGAGTCATCAGCATACATAGACACACAGGTTTTACTTAGAGCCAGTGACAGGTCATTAGTAAAGATTGAAAAAATTAAGGGGCCTAAACAGCTGCCCTGGGGAATGCCTGACTCAACATGGATTATGTTGGAAAGGCTTCTATTAAAGAAGAACATCTGTGTTCTGTTAGACAGGTAACTCTTGTTCCACAATATAGCAGACGATGTAAAGCCATTACACATACGTTTTTCCAGCAGCAGATTATCATCAATAATGTAAAAAGCTGCACTGAAGTCTAACAAAACAGCTCCCACAATCTTTTTATTATACATTTCTCTCAGTTAATCATCAGTCATTTGTGTAAGTACATGTTGAATGCCCTTCCCTAAAAGTGTGCTGAAAATCTGTTGTTAATTTGTTTTCTGAGAAATAGTATTGTATCTGGTGAAAAAAAGTAATCCAAAAGTTTACTAAGGGTTGGTAACAGGCTGATTGGTTGACTGTTTGAGCCAGTGAAGTGTGCTTTACTGTTCTTGGGTTGCAGAATTACTTTTGCTTCCCTCCAGGCCTGAGGGCACCCACTTTCCTGTAGGCTTAGACTGAAGAGATGGCAATTAGGAGTGGTAATATTGTCCGCTATCATTTTTTAAAAAATTTTTATTTCACCTTTATTTAACCACGCAGGCTAGTTGAGAACAAGTTCTCATTTACAACTGCGACTTGGCCAAGATAAAGCATAGCAATTTGACACATACAACAACACAGAGTTACACATGGAATAAACAAACATACAATCAATAATACAGTAGAAAAATCTATATACAGCATGTGCAAATGAGGTAGGATAAGAGAGGTAAGGCAATAAATAGGCCATGGTGGCGAAGTAATTACAATATAGCAATTAAACACTGGAATGGTAGAATGTGCAGAAGATGAATGTGCAAGTAAAGATACTGGGGTGCAAAGAAGCAAGATAAATAAATAAATACAAATTATCTTAAATCATTTTTTATCTAAGTGTACCCCATGTTCTTTGTATCAAATGTGTACGCCATGTTCTGTATATCATGTGTATTTGATGAATAGACTTGAACTTGAACAATGTAAAAGCCTAATATGTAGGCTTCATATTTTATACGTTTTTCTCAATATAGGCTTTATATACGATCAGAATTGCTGCAAGGATTTTACAAACGTTATCGTGGGACTGTCACTGTTAGTTAGTGTGTTTCTGTGGGTACATACCAGGTTGTGTTTTAAATGGCTTGTCAAATATGTTGTTGCAGTGGCCGCCACTGAATATTGTCAAGATGTGACAGTTTGTGTACACAGGGTTGTCAACTGTGGTTAGAAAAGGTAGAATAAGCACATGCAATATTTTGGTTACCATGTCCCCACAAAAAAATTGCAGTTTACAGAGAGAAATAAAGCAATGCCCATGAAGTAATATATTTGTTATTTTTCAGAGTTGCATTTGTTTTGTGTTTCTGAACATGATAGCTTTCAATGTCTTTATACAGTAACTATGACTACAGCCTGGAAAACATCATTGACTATTTTTGTTTTATCTTGTGAAAACAGCTAAGATTTAGTATTAAACCAGAAATCATACTATACATACTGCATGCTTTCCCATTTGAGAATGAATAAATAGCAGAAGTTATTGAATCTACAATCTATTATATAGCCATGCAGAACGCAGTAGTCACTTCTAATAGCTCATGTGTTAAAGTTCCTCTGTTATAATCTGATCCAGAGCATAGAAGCTGTGTTCTTCATGCAGCCTTCGGAGCCTGTCATGCCAAATAGTGTCCTCTTGCCAAATGGTGTCCCTCGCTGCATCACAATAGGATTCGATTAGCTGTTAGCGTTCGTTGACTCACTGACCCCTTAGCTTGAGGTTAGGCCAGATATTGAGCTCTGGAAAATAATGCTTTTGTGGATTGAGCTTATTGATCGACATGTGGATGCAACGCTGCATGCCTCTGGAACATCATTTGTTCCTGTGGTGCCTGTCTATTATATCTACGTAAGGGTCCAAAGCAGTGGTGTAAAGTATTTAAGTAAAAATACTTGAAACTACTACTTAAGTCGGTTTTTTACTATTTATATTTTTGACTACTTTTACTTTTACTTCACTACATTGCTAAAGAAAAGTATGTACGTTTTACTCCATACATTTTCCCTGACACCCAAAAGTACTCGTTATATTTTGAATGCTTAGCAGGACAGAAAAATTCACACAAATATCAAGAGAACATCCCTAGTCATCCCTACTGCCCCTGATCTGGCAGACTCACTAAACATATGCTTACTTTGTAAATTATGTCTGAGGGTTGGAGTGTGCCCCTGGCTATCCGTAAATTTAAAAAACAAGAAAATGATGCCATCTGGTTTGCTTTATATAAAGAATTTCAAATGAATTTCTTAGGTAGGTATATTTAGAAGGATGATATCTCTCTCGGGTGTAAATGAGAGGAGCCAGGCATTTAAAATACCTGTATACTGTATGTGTTGAAGACGTGTTGGCCCTTTATCAGAGAGAGAGAGAGAGAGAGAGAGAGAGAGAGAGAGAGAGAGAGAGAGAGAGGAGAGAGAGAGAGAGAGAGAGAGAGAGAGAGAGAGAGAGAGAGAGGAGAGAGAGAGAGAGAGAGAGAGAGAGAGAGAGAGAGAGAGAGAGAGAGAGAGAGAGGGGAGAGAGAGAGAGAGAGAGAGAGAGCGAGAGAGAGAGAGAGGAGAGAGAGAAAGAGAGAGAGAGAGGGGAGAGAGGAGAGAGAGAGAGAGAGCGAGAGAGTAAAGTGGAGAGAGAGACAGAGAGAAAGAGAGAGAGAGGAGAGAGAGAGAGAGAGAGAGAGGAGCGAGAGAGAGAGAGAGAGAGAGAGAGAGATCAGGACAGATGGAAGGAGTGAGGTGAGGTGAAGGAAAGACCATTAATTTAATAGTCCTATGCAACGTCACAAAAGGCACCCTATTCCCTAATCCAACTACTAGTTCCCTATGCCCACTACTTTTGACCAGACCCTATTGGCCATGGTCAAAAGTAGTGCATTATATAGGGATTAGGTTGCTATTTGCGATTTAAACCGTACTCCCCCGGCAGTAACAGTGTTTAGCAGTGTGTGAGCAGCACTGAGCAGTAACACGGGCTGGAACACCGCTGCCCTGGGGCTGGCTAGCTGGATGGCTCCAGTCTGGAAACATTTCAGACATTAAAACCTCACAGCAGAGCGGAGCAGGATGAATGAATGTGCCTGTTCAGTTCCACTCCTGACTCTGGCTGAGGAAGCCCCCCGTCCACAGCCCTGTCTGTCTCATATCAAGACTCACACATTAAACACAGGACGCACATCCTGATCTAACAGCTAAATGGTGATGTGTACATTAACTAACAGCTAGATGGTGATGTGTACATTAACTAACAGCTAAATGGTGATGTGTACATTAACTAACAGCTAAATGGTGATGTGTACATTAACTAACAGCTAAATGGTGATGTGTACATTAACTAACAGCTAGATGGTGATACCGACTCTCTTCTCTGTATACATCAATGATGTCGCTCTTGCTGCTGGTGATTCTCTGATCCATCTCTACGCAGACGACACTATTCTGTATACTTCTGGCCCTTCTTTTGACACTGTGTTAACAACCCTCCAGGCGAGCTTCAATGCCATACAACTCTCCTTCCGTGGCCTCCATTTGCTCTTAAATACAAGTAAAACTAAATGCATGCTCTTCAACCGATCGCTGCCTGCACCTGCCCGCCTGTCCAACATCACTACTCTGGACGGCTCTGACTTAGAATATGTGGACAACTACAAATACCTAGGTGTCTGGTTAGACTGTAAACTCTCCTTCCAGACTCACATCAAACATCTCCAATCCAAAATTAAATCTAGAATTGGCTTCCTATTCCGCAACAAAGCATCCTTCACTCATGCTGCCAAACATA
>NW_026601201.1:0-69220 GCF_029448725.1 Salvelinus fontinalis
CTTTTTTTACATGTGCTTTATACATTAGGTGAAGTAGTCAAAACAAGGGCAGATATTTATGACATACGCTACTGAAAAAGATGCTCATGCTAGTGTTGAAGATCAAGTCTCCCTTGAGCCGCATGATTGACAGACCAGTCATCATTTTTTGTAGGGGGGGGGGGGATCGGAAGTCCGATTCTGTTGTTGGAATTTAAATGTTTAAATGAATGATTAGAATACTCCACCCTGAAACCATATAATTGTATGAAATTGACTAGAATCATAAAGTTATAATTAATGATGTGTGTAGTTTTAGTCAGTAAAACAATATGTCTCTACAGTATCTTAAACACAGACTGTCTGAGCAAGATTCGGTGCTGACCTTGGCTGGGGGGCCACTGAGATTACTTCCCAGGGTCTCCCTATCTTGAGGGAGGACGGGGAGTGATTCTCACGGACTCCCCTAATCTTTGTCGGCTGGGTAGCAGGACAGTATGTGCGTAGGACACCTACTGTATGTGTGCAAATGTATGTGCGTATGAATTCTGTTTTTGTGCAAGAGTATGTGCGTAAGGAGCTAGTATAAAATTAATGGTTTTTGTACAACTAACCAGCGCTCTAGTGAATAAACCTTGTTGACTATTTTAGCTGGGCCTCCGTCTGTTTCATTTCAATCAGTATCTTACAAATCCTGATTAGCAGACTGAGTAGTTTAATTGAATTGGTTTATGAACATCGATAACATAATTCTCTTGACAGATTCCTTAAGTGATTTTTTTTTTTGACACAGCAGTGGGAATGTCGTCATGGGCAAACATGGAGGTGTTGAGGCTGGGCTGGGGATGTGAGGCTGGGCCAGTGCTGCCCCTGTTGAGGCTGGGCTGAGGATGCTGAGGCTGGTCCAGGTGCTGGGGGTGTTTAGTCTGGGCCTGGTACTACCCCTGTTGAGGCTGGGCTGAGGGTTTTGAGGCTGGGCTTGGGGTGTGGAGGCTGGTCCAAGTGCTGCCCCTGTCAAGGCTCGGGCTGGTGGCCCTATTAGGCCTTGTGTGCTGGGGCCTCCTGCTCTCCTGCCCTAAAGGGTAAAAGGAACCACTTACTGTACATACAGTACACATATATATAGCAACACAAGAATATAGATGGCGAGAGTAAGCAGTACCTGAACATATAGAAGAGCAGGTAAGCACTCCGGGCTCTGGTCCTCAGCACAGTGGCTTCATTGGACATTGACACCTGGCTGTCATTACAGCAGAACCAGTTTCCACTTGCATTCAAGATGTCACTAATGTAGTGCCCTGTGGCACAAAGAAGACAGACTCGAGGTCAAGGGTCAGGCTCTTGTGGGTAATGGAGTGTGTTATAACAGTTAATTTGGAAGGTATTTTATCTGTTACATGTGTTAAGATTAGAAATCAGAGATAAAGAAATACACGTGGCATATTATAATTAGGCATGCCTCTCCATTCCTTTGAATTAAATTGCGTGAACTCTAAACATATCACAGTGCTTGTCGGGATGGCACTTCGCTCTGAAGCCTGCAACCTTGCCCGCTTGGCCGAAGTGGCTATTGGAGGGTCTAATTAAACCCTACATCAGAGTTCCCCAACTGGCGGCCCGTGGGATGATTATCCCTGGCCGTCACCATCAATCATTTTCACTCCCTCAGCTTTGGGATACTTGTTCATATGGCAGAGGCGCATGTGAATGCGCAAATTGAGAGCCGAGGAGAAGGGAGTTATTTGGGACTCAGCCTATGCCATATGTACTGTGCATAGGCATTTTTTGTTTTAAGGTATTTACTTACCGGAGTTTGCGGAGCTTCCCAAATGAGAGACTACGCCAGTCAGCTGGTAGTAGCCATTCACTGACTTCACTGGCTGCTGCTTCTGTAAGAAAACACATGTGATCATTGGATTCTCATTTCCTCTACAGTCCACCACACTGTCTACAATCCACTACACTACTAGTCTACTGCAGGAGGTCTACTATATCGTGTACTCCTCATAACTATCTCAGTGTTCTGTCATAACTTATTTTTCACTGGTTTCACTCTCTCTTTCCTCACCACTGAGGCTGTCCACAGAGCTTTCCCTGGTTCCTGGTCATTTGAATCTGAGGGGTCAAATATACATGTAAAGAGCTGTTAAAACGTGGTCGCTTGTCTGAATTGCTCTGGTCTAAAACACCTCCTATACATCACTGAAGATGTCTGAGAAACATTTTAATTTGTAGCTTCTAGCTTCTCTGTCTGCCGGACCATTTTGGGAGTGGGTGGCTTGTGTGGTGTTGGAGCAAGAATAGTGTTGTGGTGCCATGACCTACCTGAACAGCAGAGGGCGCTATCTTTTTCCTCTCCAGGTGGGCTGGAGACTTGGCTGGCGAGGGTCTGGGGGATGGACACCTGGATATTGGGGGCCTGGTTGGTCAGGGCCTGTGGGCTGGCACTGTGCAGGGGTGGCACAATGTCCCCAAAGAGGGTAGAGAGCCTCAGCTCCGAAGGAAACAAAAGAGGAGTGTCCAGCTTCTCCAACCCCCCAGGTCCTCCAAACCTCTTCAGATGCAGAACCAGCACACTGCCCAGAGACAGAGAGGAAGAGAGAGGAACAGACAGACAATGAAACCAGTCATCAAAATAACAGATGAGTGAAATTTGTTCGGTGGTGCTCATCCCTAAGTCCTACAAGCTGCTCAGGAAGGTAACTGCTCCTAAAGTCTCAGGACACAATGACCACTCATTTCATTAAACACTGCCAGTCCTATGAGAGGTTATAAAGGGGCAACTCACAGAGGCAGTGTGTGGAACTGCTCCACTTTTGAGGCGTAGAAGCCTTTGCAGCCTGCACATGTGAATTCAACCTTTTTGCCCTGGGTTAGAAACAAAAGCATTACAAAATGAGTGATACCACTTCAATAATAAAATACCGTATTCTGAGGCAGTGGGCAGCTTGCCCTGGGTGTTAGTCTCTACTAGAGGTCGACCGATTTTAATTAGGGCCGATTTCAAGTTTTCATAACCATTGGAAATCGGTATTTTTTTTACACCTTTATTTAATCTTTATTTAACTAGGCAAGTCAGTTAAGAACACATTCTTATTTTCAATGACGGCCTAGGAACGGTGGGTTAGCTGCCTCGTTCAGGGGCAGAACGACAGATTTGTACCTTGTCAGCTCGGGGGATTCAATCTTGCAACCTTACAGTTAACTAGTCCAATGCTCTAACCACCTGATTACATTGCACTCCACGAGGAGCCTGCCTGTTACGCGAATGCAGTAAGCCAAGGTAAGTTGCTAGCTAGCATTAAACTTATCTTATAAAAAAACAATCAATCAATCATAATCACTAGTTAACTACACATGGTTGATGATACTACTAGTTTATCTAGTGTGTCTGGCGTTGCATATAATCGATGCGGTGCGTATCGTTGCTCCAATGTGTACCTACCATAAACACCAATGCCTTTCTTAAAATCAATACACAGAAGTATATATTTTTAAACCTGCATATTTAGCTAAAAGAAATCCAGGTTAGCAGGCAATATTAACCAGGTGAAATTGTGTCACTTCTCTTGCATTCATTGCACGCAGAGTCAGTGTATATGCAACAGTTTGTGCTACCTAATTTCCCAGAATGTTACGTAATTATGACATAACACTGAAGGTTGTGCAATGTAACAGGAATATTTAGACTTATGGATGCCACCCGTTAGATAAAATACGGAACGGTTCCGTATTTCATTGAAAGAATAAACGTCTTGTTTTCGAGATGATAGTTTCCGGATTCGACCATATTATTGACCCAAGGCTCGTATTTCTGTGTGTTATTATATTATAATTAAGTCTATGATTTGATAGAGCAGTCTGACTGAGCGATGGTAGGCACCAGCAGGTTCGTAAGCATTCATTCAAACAGCACTTTTGTGCGTCTGCTGTTTATGACTTCAAGCCTATCAACTCCTGAGATGAGGCTGGTGTAACCGATGTGAAATGGCTAGCTAGTTAGCGGGGTGCGCACTAATAGCGTTTCAAACATCACTCGCTCTGAGACTTGGAGTGGTTGTTCCCCTTGCTCTGCAAGGGCCGCGGCTTTTGTGGAGCAATGGGTAATGCTGCTTCGAGGGTGGCTGTTGTCGTTGTGTTCCTGGTTCGAGCCCAGGTAGGAGCGAGGAGAGGGACGGAAGCTATACTGTTACACTGGCAATACTAAAGTGCCGATAAGAACATCCAAAAGTCAAAAGTTAATGAAATTGTTAAAATATTTAATCAAGGTTTAAGATAAATGATTAAATAATTCTACCCAGAAACTTAACCATTAGGATTAGAGGTTATGTAGCATGGACATGGGGTAATTAAAAATAATAACCGTTGGGGAAGAAATGAATGTATGTGTGTGTCGAAAGAAAGCAAAGAGACTCCTTAACCTATGTTTGAACCGACCCAGCTATAACTCTGGAGATAAGATAAGACCGGGAGAGCCCCTCCAGGTTTTCCGTATCTGGGGGGGACTGGAACTGTCAGCTGAGTGGTAATAAACTGTGGTGAGACTTCAGGGGATAATCCAAATATAGTGTGTATGTATGTGTGTAGGTTAAGAGAGAAGTATAAAAGGAATGTTTTTGTATATGCACGGGAGAGCTCTCGCCAATAAAATTGTATCTGACTAATTGTGAGATGGGAATCCTGTCTGTTTCATTTAAACCAGAACTTTACAACCTCTGGGGTTCAGACCTAAAAAGATAATTGCAATTTATAAACATTAATTACTATATTAAATAACAGAAATAGAAATGGTAAAGAGAGAAATAGTCCTATAAATACTATAATAACTGCAACCTAAAACTTCTTACCTGGGAATATTGAAAACTCATGTTAAAAGGAACCACCAGCTTTCATATGTTCTCATGTTCTGAGCAAGGAGCTTAAACGTTAGCTTTCTTACATGGCACATATTGCACTTTTACTTTCTTCTCCAACACTTTGTTTTTGCATTATTTAAACCAAATGGAACATGTTTCATGATTTATTTGAGGCTAAATTGATTTTATTGATGTATTATATTAAGTTAAAATAAGTGTTCATTCAGTATTGTTGTAATTGTCATTAAAAATCGGCCGATTATTCGGTATCGGCTTTTTTGGTCCTCCAATAATCGGTATAGGCGTTGAAAAATCATAATCGGTTGACCTCTATTCTCTACACCCAGGACTAAACCCTACGTGCTGACTTTGAAAGTGAGTGCTAGGCTGCTTAGCAAGGTGCGCTCAGAGCTGAAGTCCAATGAGAGGTGATTGTAATCCTCTCTGGTGGACGACTCACACCCACAGCTTCAAAAGCAGGACAAAGAGAAGAAAAATGCATCAGGTTTCTGTTTCAGGTCTCTGCAATGTTATGCCATGTGGATTGTAATATTATTTGTAGAAAGATCATGTTACCAGTAGATACATTACAACCAACGGGAGCTCTTACCTGGTACATGTGCGCACTGACACAAGCTGGAACTCCAGCTGGGAAACAGGGCAGGTATAGTTCAACCCGAGCGTCTTCAGTATCATGCCCTCCTTCTTCAGCTGGCACAGCATATTCACAAGTAACTCGTGTGCGTCCTATGATGAGAAAAAAACAAACAAGATAAAATCAAATTATTGAGTGACAAATGAACCCTTGCAAAAAGAGTATTTGTTCAGAAGAGAGTAGTGCCTCAGTTACCTGTTGCATGTCCCCCAGATACTTCAAATCATATCCCGACAAGGAGCACTTGACCTTCCACATGAGGTCTGCTTTTGAGGCCTGGTTTGCGCCACTGCCAGGTAGACCCGAACGGTGCACATCAGACAGACACCTGTAGGGGAGACAGAGAGTAAATTAGCAGCTGACTGGATGGTGTCAACCTACTGGCTTACGGCTGAAGAGGCAGATGAATATATCCAGATATTTTTCATCTAGCGGCACCCCATCATTAGAAATGATTAATTCGATTCAATGCAATTTCACCTTAGAGGACTGACAATGAAGCAAAACAACAAAAATGTGTTGTTTATTCTCCTAAGATATTTGGTTTGGATACTGCTCTCAATTCCAGAACATTGTAAAAACTACCAAATTTCCCATACTAATGTGGAATGTTCAGTCGATGAGCATTGTGGGCAATGTAGTCATTCTACAGTTTCCAAATTGGCCTACAAATAACTACATCATAATCATCGTGTCATTGTTGTTCCTCTGGGTTATGAAGATTCCGAAAACAACAAAAAACAGGAAATAATTAAATAAATGCAATACACAGCGGAATATGACTTGGTTAGGGGAAGGGTTAGGGTTAGCGAAAATGCTTTCCTAACCTGCTACGAAAATCACTTTCTATAGAAGTGGCGTGAAAAGAGTGTGTCCCTTCTTTAATTTATGACCACAAATAATAGGTGGGTGGGGGTGTGTCTGCTTTTGAGCCTTCCCTTACCCGAGCAGGTTGGAGAAGGGGGAGGAGCTCCAGAGTTGTTCCTGGCGTAGGATTTCCTTTGAGAAGGAAGGCAGGTCCAGGAGGCACTGCAGGGTGGCGTTTAGGAAGCAAGTATTGCCAATGTTAGGCAACCTGTGAAGAAGAAGCAGCCATCAGTACACACATAGAGATACAATATCCTAGAAACATAGAATGGCCTATGTCATAAACCTTCATAACTCTAGAAAGTGCTGACAATGGCAGCCGTCTTGGTATAAGTTCTTTGTCATTCTGTGAGTACACAAAGAAGTGGATGTCCTTTTGACCAAGATGACCATAATTCATGGGTTTATAAATATCTAATAAAACGGACATGCTTGATAGTAAGCCCCATCCCCATAGTATATCAGACATTGATCTCTAAACAATAAAGAGCTTATTTTCAATGCATCTACGGTGTGTTGTGGTTTACCCAAGAAGTTCCATGTTGACCAGGGCCCCCCGTTCTCCTCTGACCCTCTGGTGGCTGAGCTGGCCCTGTGAAGAGTCTGGCCTCTGGGGCCTTGGGCTAGAGTGGTCCTGAAGAGACAGAGGTCTGAAGGAAGGAGAGAAACAGTTCTAAAGCTTCCAAAGCAGAGATAGTATCACTCTACACAGTCTCTCTCTTAAATACTATACTGTACTATAAACACAGTCTGAGTAGTTATGCATGTATTGCTGTCCATATAAATGCAGTGTACTAAGTAGACCAGGACTACAGTTTGAGGAAAATACCTTTCTGGGACTATATTATCAAGAATAGGAGTCTGATCTAGGATCAGTTTTGCCTATAAGATCATAATAAATCAGATTATTATGGACAGAGAGGACCTGATCCTAGATTAGCAGTCATACTCTTGATTAACCCTGGCGCTGGTTTTGTAGCTCTAAACCCAACTCTTCAAGGAGACTCTAGGATGGCACTGTCCTTGTTTTATTTTTGTTTGAATTACCTGACTGTTGCGCCCTCTTGGCTGGTGTCTCCATGACTGTCCAGAGAGTTGGTAGGAGAGGGAGAACTAGGGCGGGACACCACTGGAGAGGATTTCACTGGGGAAGGGTGTTTGGAAGGTGACCTGGGGAGAGAGGGCTGTTTAGCAGGAGAGCAAGGCTGAGAGGAACAGTTAACAGGAGAGGGAGGTGGATCGAGGGAGGAGAGTTGGTCAGAGGGTGACGGGTCAGAGGTGGCGGAGGCATTCCGTTCAGAGCGGTCAGTTGGAATTGGAGAGGAGGATGAAGTGCTACTCTCCTTCTTATTTCTTGTCTTCTGCTCCACATCAATTGAATTGGCTTTCTGCCGTTTTTTCTGTTGACAAGAATATGTGTTAGTGCTAAATACTTTTCCCCCCGATCCCAAGCCAATGGAGAAATAAAATTGTGGGGTGGGGGGTCATAATAATAGGAAGAGGTAGGCCTAAATTAGTGGAACCTAGCTGTCTATCCTAAACCTCAAATAGCAAAGTATAGACAGGTGACATTGAGTGACATTTGCAAAAGCTGAACTTCATATACACTTCATGTACACTTTTTATGTATTCGTCAATCAGAATCTACTTTTACTTTTATTCGTCCCACTTGGTCTCAGAGAAAAATACTACTCCAGAATTTAAGTGGTTATAAATCGATTAAATGACCTGATTTCATACCTTTTTGCACCAGCAGAAACAAGCCATGTCGATAACCAATGAAGACTGATACATATCCACATTAACCCATTGTTCAAATTGGCTTTAAGACCATTGTGATGTCATCGGTCATGTATGACACCACCACCGCCTGGCAACCCAATCTAGAATTGTTTTAAATATAGAGTTCAATTATCAAATATGTTTTATTGAAAGCAAAGTTATGCAGTATACATACAATATTGTAGATATGCTCCCTTGTTTTCTTGTTCCTTTTTTTACATACATTTTTTATATATTGTTTAGTTGAACATGCCACCACATTTAAAGGCATTTTATGTGCCTTCATCTTCCTTGTTTTTTGATAGCTTCCATGTTGTTTGTGGGTTGGTCATCGGTTTATTGAAATGCTAGATGCCTTTTCTCTTATTCACCAGCAGATGGACAAAGGGTTGGTCAAAAGAATGTGAACAGGGCATAGAGATTTACCCTAAACCTCAAACAACAATCCAGATTGTTTAGGGACAGTTTTCCGTATCCCGTCTTGCCCTGAGGGCAGCTCTGCCTCAAGGGAGGAATGAATGTGATTGGTTCAATTAAAGCTCAATGGTCAGTGGGCAGAGCTTACAGTGCTCTGTGAGAGTTAATAACCAATCTGAAGCAGTTTTTAAAACATTGAAAAGACTAATGGGCAAATGTTGCACAATCCAGGTGTGGAAAGCTCCTAGAGATTTACTCAGAAATTCTCACAGCTGTAATCACTGCCAAATGTGCTTCAACAAAGTATTGACTTAGGGGTGTGAATACTTACGCGAATTCAATATTTTATTTCATTTTCAATACATTTGCATACATTCCTAAAAATATGTTTTAACTTTGTCGTTTTGGGGTATTTTGTATAATTGGGTGAGAGAACAAAATATATTTACTCCATTTTAAATTCAGGCTGTAACATAACAAAATGTGTAAAAAGTCTAGCGGTGTGAATACTTTCTGAAGGCACTTTATGTGAAGATGAATGCACTAATTGTAAGTCACTCTTGATAGGAGCGTCTGCTAAATGACTAAAATGTGAATGTAATAGAAATGAAGGGTACATAATGTATTGTGTCACTTTGGAGTCACTTTTATTGTAAATAAGAATAGAATACCATGATTAAAGATAATCGTGAATGAATCGTGAATAATGATGAGTAAGAAAGTTACAGAGGTATAAATATCATATCCCCCCCCAAAAATGCTGACCTCCCCTATTATTGGTAATGGTGAGAGGTTAGCATGTCTTGGGGGTATGATCCTCTGTAACTTTCTCACTCATCATTATTCATGATTCATTCATGATCATCCGTAATCATGGTTGCATCCACATTAATGTAGGAGTGTTCAGAAACACTCTATTCTTCTTTACAATAAAATTACTCCAAAATGACACAATACATTATTTACCATTAATTACCCTTAAATAAAAGGTGATATTCTGTACAGTCAAATCCAAAATGCTGGAGTATAGAGCCAAATTAAAAGTTGTAGCTTCACTGTCTAAATAAATACGTAGGGGAGTGTACGTAAGTGAAGAAAAGACAGTATATCGCGTCACATCGGCTTTTATAGTGACAGGTCACATGGGTGTGGCGTCACTATAAACATCTTTGATATTAAGCATCTCAATCATATCATGTGAAAGGGAAGGAGTTCCCAGAGGTCGTTTTGAAACCCGTTACTCTACTCAGAGAACCAAGGTTACGTCCGTAGCCCAGCATTTTCATGTCTGTATTTATTCAAATGGTAAATACAACTGAAGACTAACTTCAAAATATACTCATAGCATAGCATTTTATCTTCAATTTGTTTGTCTTTATTGAAATTGCATGGCATGCACAAGTCATCTCCCGATATCCTGGGGACCTGGATCAATGTTGAATATTGCAGGTCATCCGGTGTGACAGTGCTGAATAAGGTTATACACCACAGTGTATTTCACAACAGGAGGATTTCAAACCAAACCAAATAGAAGGGATGTTATACCCTCTAAATAATCAGACATTCTGTGTACTACATTTAGTGTGTATACTTTATTCCTTTTTTTACATGTGCTTTATACATTAGGTGAAGTAGTCAAAACAAGGGCAGATATTTATGACATACGCTACTGAAAAAGATGCTCATGCTAGTGTTGAAGATCAAGTCTCCCTTGAGCCGCATGATTGACAGACCAGTCATCATTTTTTGTAGGGGGGGGGGGGATCGGAAGTCCGATTCTGTTGTTGGAATTTAAATGTTTAAATGAATGATTAGAATACTCCACCCTGAAACCATATAATTGTATGAAATTGACTAGAATCATAAAGTTATAATTAATGATGTGTGTAGTTTTAGTCAGTAAAACAATATGTCTCTACAGTATCTTAAACACAGACTGTCTGAGCAAGATTCGGTGCTGACCTTGGCTTGGGGCCACTGAGATTACTTCCCAGGGTCTCCCTATCTTGAGGGAGGACGGGGAGTGATTCTCACGGACTCCCCTAATCTTTGTCGGCTGGGTAGCAGGACAGTATGTGCGTAGGACACCTACTGTATGTGTGCAAATGTATGTGCGTATGAATTCTGTTTTTGTGCAAGAGTATGTGCGTAAGGAGCTAGTATAAAATTAATGGTTTTTGTACAACTAACCAGCGCTCTAGTGAATAAACCTTGTTGACTATTTTAGCTGGGCCTCCGTCTGTTTCATTTCAATCAGTATCTTACAAATCCTGATTAGCAGACTGAGTAGTTTAATTGAATTGGTTTATGAACATCGATAACATAATTCTCTTGACAGATTCCTTAAGTGATTTTTTTTTTTGACACAGCAGTGGGAATGTCGTCATGGGCAAACATGGAGGTGTTGAGGCTGGGCTGGGGATGTGAGGCTGGGCCAGTGCTGCCCCTGTTGAGGCTGGGCTGAGGATGCTGAGGCTGGTCCAGGTGCTGGGGGTGTTTAGTCTGGGCCTGGTACTACCCCTGTTGAGGCTGGGCTGAGGGTTTTGAGGCTGGGCTTGGGGTGTGGAGGCTGGTCCAAGTGCTGCCCCTGTCAAGGCTCGGGCTGGTGGCCCTATTAGGCCTTGTGTGCTGGGGCCTCCTGCTCTCCTGCCCTGAAGGGTAAAAGGAACCACTTACTGTACATACAGTACACATATATATAGCAACACAAGAATATAGATGGCGAGAGTAAGCAGTACCTGAACATATAGAAGAGCAGGTAAGCACTCCGGGCTCTGGTCCTCAGCACAGTGGCTTCATTGGACATTGACACCTGGCTGTCATTACAGCAGAACCAGTTTCCACTTGCATTCAAGATGTCACTAATGTAGTGCCCTGTGGCACAAAGAAGACAGACTCGAGGTCAAGGGTCAGGCTCTTGTGGGTAATGGAGTGTGTTATAACAGTTAATTTGGAAGGTATTTTATCTGTTACATGTGTTAAGATTAGAAATCAGAGATAAAGAAATACACGTGGCATATTATAATTAGGCATGCCTCTCCATTCCTTTGAATTAAATTGCGTGAACTCTAAACATATCACAGTGCTTGTCGGGATGGCACTTCGCTCTGAAGCCTGCAACCTTGCCCGCTTGGCCGAAGTGGCTATTGGAGGGTCTAATTAAACCCTACATCAGAGTTCCCCAACTGGCGGCCCGTGGGATGATTATCCCTGGCCGTCACCATCAATCATTTTCACTCCCTCAGCTTTGGGATACTTGTTCATATGGCAGAGGCGCATGTGAATGCGCAAATTGAGAGCCGAGGAGAAGGGAGTTATTTGGGACTCAGCCTATGCCATATGTACTGTGCATAGGCATTTTTTGTTTTAAGGTATTTACTTACCGGAGTTTGCGGAGCTTCCCAAATGAGAGACTACGCCAGTCAGCTGGTAGTAGCCATTCACTGACTTCACTGGCTGCTGCTTCTGTAAGAAAACACATGTGATCATTGGATTCTCATTTCCTCTACAGTCCACCACACTGTCTACAATCCACTACACTACTAGTCTACTGCAGGAGGTCTACTATATCGTGTACTCCTCATAACTATCTCAGTGTTCTGTCATAACTTATTTTTCACTGGTTTCACTCTCTCTTTCCTCACCACTGAGGCTGTCCACAGAGCTTTCCCTGGTTCCTGGTCATTTGAATCTGAGGGGTCAAATATACATGTAAAGAGCTGTTAAAACGTGGTCGCTTGTCTGAATTGCTCTGGTCTAAAACACCTCCTATACATCACTGAAGATGTCTGAGAAACATTTTAATTTGTAGCTTCTAGCTTCTCTGTCTGCCGGACCATTTTGGGAGTGGGTGGCTTGTGTGGTGTTGGAGCAAGAATAGTGTTGTGGTGCCATGACCTACCTGAACAGCAGAGGGCGCTATCTTTTTCCTCTCCAGGTGGGCTGGAGACTTGGCTGGCGAGGGTCTGGGGGATGGACACCTGGATATTGGGGGCCTGGTTGGTCAGGGCCTGTGGGCTGGCACTGTGCAGGGGTGGCACAATGTCCCCAAAGAGGGTAGAGAGCCTCAGCTCCGAAGGAAACAAAAGAGGAGTGTCCAGCTTCTCCAACCCCCCAGGTCCTCCAAACCTCTTCAGATGCAGAACCAGCACACTGCCCAGAGACAGAGAGGAAGAGAGAGGAACAGACAGACAATGAAACCAGTCATCAAAATAACAGATGAGTGAAATTTGTTCGGTGGTGCTCATCCCTAAGTCCTACAAGCTGCTCAGGAAGGTAACTGCTCCTAAAGTCTCAGGACACAATGACCACTCATTTCATTAAACACTGCCAGTCCTATGAGAGGTTATAAAGGGGCAACTCACAGAGGCAGTGTGTGGAACTGCTCCACTTTTGAGGCGTAGAAGCCTTTGCAGCCTGCACATGTGAATTCAACCTTTTTGCCCTGGGTTAGAAACAAAAGCATTACAAAATGAGTGATACCACTTCAATAATAAAATACCGTATTCTGAGGCAGTGGGCAGCTTGCCCTGGGTGTTAGTCTCTACTAGAGGTCGACCGATTTTAATTAGGGCCGATTTCAAGTTTTCATAACCATTGGAAATCGGTATTTTTTTTACACCTTTATTTAATCTTTATTTAACTAGGCAAGTCAGTTAAGAACACATTCTTATTTTCAATGACGGCCTAGGAACGGTGGGTTAGCTGCCTCGTTCAGGGGCAGAACGACAGATTTGTACCTTGTCAGCTCGGGGGATTCAATCTTGCAACCTTACAGTTAACTAGTCCAATGCTCTAACCACCTGATTACATTGCACTCCACGAGGAGCCTGCCTGTTACGCGAATGCAGTAAGCCAAGGTAAGTTGCTAGCTAGCATTAAACTTATCTTATAAAAAAACAATCAATCAATCATAATCACTAGTTAACTACACATGGTTGATGATACTACTAGTTTATCTAGTGTGTCTGGCGTTGCATATAATCGTTGCGGTGCGTATCGTTGCTCCAATGTGTACCTACCATAAACACCAATGCCTTTCTTAAAATCAATACACAGAAGTATATATTTTTAAACCTGCATATTTAGCTAAAAGAAATCCAGGTTAGCAGGCAATATTAACCAGGTGAAATTGTGTCACTTCTCTTGCATTCATTGCACGCAGAGTCAGTGTATATGCAACAGTTTGTGCTACCTAATTTCCCAGAATGTTACGTAATTATGACATAACACTGAAGGTTGTGCAATGTAACAGGAATATTTAGACTTATGGATGCCACCCGTTAGATAAAATACGGAACGGTTCCGTATTTCATTGAAAGAATAAACGTCTTGTTTTCGAGATGATAGTTTCCGGATTCGACCATATTATTGACCCAAGGCTCGTATTTCTGTGTGTTATTATATTATAATTAAGTCTATGATTTGATAGAGCAGTCTGACTGAGCGATGGTAGGCACCAGCAGGTTCGTAAGCATTCATTCAAACAGCACTTTTGTGCGTCTGCTGTTTATGACTTCAAGCCTATCAACTCCTGAGATGAGGCTGGTGTAACCGATGTGAAATGGCTAGCTAGTTAGCGGGGTGCGCACTAATAGCGTTTCAAACATCACTCGCTCTGAGACTTGGAGTGGTTGTTCCCCTTGCTCTGCAAGGGCCGCGGCTTTTGTGGAGCGATGGGTAATGCTGCTTCGAGGGTGGCTGTTGTCGTTGTGTTCCTGGTTCGAGCCCAGGTAGGAGCGAGGAGAGGGACGGAAGCTATACTGTTACACTGGCAATACTAAAGTGCCGATAAGAACATCCAAAAGTCAAAAGTTAATGAAATTGTTAAAATATTTAATCAAGGTTTAAGATAAATGATTAAATAATTCTACCCAGAAACTTAACCATTAGGATTAGAGGTTATGTAGCATGGACATGGGGTAATTAAAAATAATAACCGTTGGGGAAGAAATGAATGTATGTGTGTGTCGAAAGAAAGCAAAGAGACTCCTTAACCTATGTTTGAACCGACCCAGCTATAACTCTGGAGATAAGATAAGACCGGGAGAGCCCCTCCAGGTTTTCCGTATCTGGGGGGGACTGGAACTGTCAGCTGAGTGGTAATAAACTGTGGTGAGACTTCAGGGGATAATCCAAATATAGTGTGTATGTATGTGTGTAGGTTAAGAGAGAAGTATAAAAGGAATGTTTTTGTATATGCACGGGAGAGCTCTCGCCAATAAAATTGTATCTGACTAATTGTGAGATGGGAATCCTGTCTGTTTCATTTAAACCAGAACTTTACAACCTCTGGGGTTCAGACCTAAAAAGATAATTGCAATTTATAAACATTAATTACTATATTAAATAACAGAAATAGAAATGGTAAAGAGAGAAATAGTCCTATAAATACTATAATAACTGCAACCTAAAACTTCTTACCTGGGAATATTGAAAACTCATGTTAAAAGGAACCACCAGCTTTCATATGTTCTCATGTTCTGAGCAAGGAGCTTAAACGTTAGCTTTCTTACATGGCACATATTGCACTTTTACTTTCTTCTCCAACACTTTGTTTTTGCATTATTTAAACCAAATGGAACATGTTTCATGATTTATTTGAGGCTAAATTGATTGTATTGATGTATTATATTAAGTTAAAATAAGTGTTCATTCAGTATTGTTGTAATTGTCATTAAAAATCGGCCGATTATTCGGTATCGGCTTTTTTGGTCCTCCAATAATCGGTATAGGCGTTGAAAAATCATAATCGGTCGACCTCTATTCTCTACACCCAGGGCTAAACCCTACGTGCTGACTTTGAAAGTGAGTGCTAGGCTGCTTAGCAAGGTGCGCTCAGAGCTGAAGTCCAATGAGAGGTGATTGTAATCCTCTCTGGTGGACGACTCACACCCACAGCTTCAAAAGCAGGACAAAGAGAAGAAAAATGCATCAGGTTTCTGTTTCAGGTCTCTGCAATGTTATGCCATGTGGATTGTAATATTATTTGTAGAAAGATCATGTTACCAGTAGATACATTACAACCAACGGGAGCTCTTACCTGGTACATGTGCGCAATGACACAAGCTGGAACTCCAGCTGGGAAACAGGGCAGGTATAGTTCAACCCGAGCGTCTTCAGTATCATGCCCTCCTTCTTCAGCTGGCACAGCATATTCACAAGTAACTCGTGTGCGTCCTATGATGAGAAAAAAACAAACAAGATAAAATCAAATTATTGAGTGACAAATGAACCCTTGCAAAAAGAGTATTTGTTCAGAAGAGAGTAGTGCCTCAGTTACCTGTTGCATGTCCCCCAGATACTTCAAATCATATCCCGACAAGGAGCACTTGACCTTCCACATGAGGTCTGCTTTTGAGGCCTGGTTTGCGCCACTGCCAGGTAGACCCGAACGGTGCACATCAGACAGACACCTGTAGGGGAGACAGAGAGTAAATTAGCAGCTGACTGGATGGTGTCAACCTACTGGCTTACGGCTGAAGAGGCAGATGAATATATCCAGATATTTTTCATCTAGCGGCACCCCATCATTAGAAATGATTAATTCGATTCAATGCAATTTCACCTTAGAGGACTGACAATGAAGCAAAACAACAAAAATGTGTTGTTTATTCTCCTAAGATATTTGGTTTGGATACTGCTCTCAATTCCAGAACATTGTAAAAACTACCAAATTTCCCATACTAATGTGGAATGTTCAGTCGATGAGCATTGTGGGCAATGTAGTCATTCTACAGTTTCCAAATTGGCCTACAAATAACTACATCATAATCATCGTGTCATTGTTGTTCCTCTGGGTTATGAAGATTCCGAAAACAACAAAAAACAGGAAATAATTAAATAAATGCAATACACAGCGGAATATGACTTGGTTAGGGGAAGGGTTAGGGTTAGCGAAAATGCTTTCCTAACCTGCTACGAAAATCACTTTCTATAGAAGTGGCGTGAAAAGAGTGTGTCCCTTCTTTAATTTATGACCACAAATAATAGGTGGGTGGGGGTGTGTCTGCTTTTGAGCCTTCCCTTACCCGAGCAGGTTGGAGAAGGGGGAGGAGCTCCAGAGTTGTTCCTGGCGTAGGATTTCCTTTGAGAAGGAAGGCAGGACCAGGAGGCACTGCAGGGTGGCGTTTAGGAAGCAAGTATTGCCAATGTTAGGCAACCTGTGAAGAAGAAGCAGCCATCAGTACACACATAGAGATACAATATCCTAGAAACATAGAATGGCCTATGTCATAAACCTTCATAACTCTAGAAAGTGCTGACAATGGCAGCCGTCTTGGTATAAGTTCTTTGTCATTCTGTGAGTACACAAAGAAGTGGATGTCCTTTTGACCAAGATGACCATAATTCATGGGTTTATAAATATCTAATAAAACGGACATGCTTGATAGTAAGCCCCATCCCCATAGTATATCAGACATTGATCTCTAAACAATAAAGAGCTTATTTTAAATGCATCTACGGTGTGTTGTGGTTTACCCAAGAAGTTCCATGTTGACCAGGGCCCCCCGTTCTCCTCTGACCCTCTGGTGGCTGAGCTGGCCCTGTGAAGAGTCTGGCCTCTGGGGCCTTGGGCTAGAGTGGTCCTGAAGAGACAGAGGTCTGAAGGAAGGAGAGAAACAGTTCTAAAGCTTCCAAAGCAGAGATAGTATCACTCTACACAGTCTCTCTCTTAAATACTATACTGTACTATAAACACAGTCTGAGTAGTTATGCATGTATTGCTGTCCATATAAATGCAGTGTACTAAGTAGACCAGGACTACAGTTTGAGGAAAATACCTTTCTGGGACTATGTTATCAAGAATAGGAGTCTGATCTAGGATCAGTTTTGCCTTTAAGATCATAATAAATCAGATTATTATGGACAGAGAGGACCTGATCCTAGATTAGCACTCATACTCTTGATTAACACTGGCACAGGTTTTGTAGCTCTAAACCCAACTCTTCAAGGAGACTCTAGGATGGCACTGTCCTTGTTTTATTTTTGTTTGAATTACCTGACTGTTGCGCCCTCTTGGCTGGTGTCTCCATGACTGTCCAGAGAGTTGGTAGGAGAGGGAGAACTAGGGCGGGACACCACTGGAGAGGATTTCACTGGGGAAGGGTGTTTGGAAGGTGACCTGGGGAGAGAGGGCTGTTTAGCAGGAGAGCAAGGCTGAGAGGAACAGTTAACAGGAGAGGGAGGTGGATCGAGGGAGGAGAGTTGGTCAGAGGGTGACGGGTCAGAGGTGGCGGAGGCATTCCGTTCAGAGCGGTCAGTTGGAATTGGAGAGGAGGATGAAGTGCTACTCTCCTTCTTATTTCTTGTCTTCTGCTCCACATCAATTGAATTGGCTTTCTGCCGTTTTTTCTGTTGACAAGAATATGTGTTAGTGCTAAATACTTTTCCCCCCGATCCCAAGCCAATGGAGAAATAAAATTGTGGGGTGGGGGGTCATAATAATAGGAAGAGGTAGGCCTAAATTAGTGGAACCTAGCTGTCTATCCTAAACCTCAAATAGCAAAGTATAGACAGGTGACATTGAGTGACATTTGCAAAAGCTGAACTTCATATACACTTCATGTACACTTTTTATGTATTCGTCAATCAGAATCTACTTTTACTTTTATTCGTCCCACTTGGTCTCAGAGAAAAATACTACTCCAGAATTTAAGTGGTTATAAATCGATTAAATGACCTGATTTCATACCTTTTTGCACCAGCAGAAACAAGCCATGTCGATAACCAATGAAGACTGATACATATCCACATTAACCCATTGTTCAAATTGGCTTTAAGACCATTGTGATGTCATCGGTCATGTATGACACCACCACCGCCTGGCAACCCAATCTAGAATTGTTTTAAATATAGAGTTCAATTATCAAATATGTTTTATTGAAAGCAAAGTTATGCAGTATACATACAATATTGTAGATATGCTCCCTTGTTTTCTTGTTCCTTTTTTTACATACATTTTTTATATATTGTTTAGTTGAACATGCCACCACATTTAAAGGCATTTTATGTGCCTTCATCTTCCTTGTTTTTTGATAGCTTCCATGTTGTTTGTGGGTTGGTCATCGGTTTATTGAAATGCTAGATGCCTTTTCTCTTATTCACCAGCAGATGGACAAAGGGTTGGTCAAAAGAATGTGAACAGGGCATAGAGATTTACCCTAAACCTCAAACAACAATCCAGATTGTTTAGGGACAGTTTTCCGTATCCCGTCTTGCCCTGAGGGCAGCTCTGCCTCAAGGGAGGAATGAATGTGATTGGTTCAATTAAAGCTCAATGGTCAGTGGGCAGAGCTTACAGTGCTCTGTGAGAGTTAATAACCAATCTGAAGCAGTTTTTAAAACATTGAAAAGACTAATGGGCAAATGTTGCACAATCCAGGTGTGGAAAGCTCCTAGAGATTTACTCAGAAATTCTCACAGCTGTAATCACTGCCAAATGTGCTTCAACAAAGTATTGACTTAGGGGTGTGAATACTTACGCGAATTCAATATTTTATTTCATTTTCAATACATTTGCATACATTCCTAAAAATATGTTTTAACTTTGTCGTTTTGGGGTATTTTGTATAATTGGGTGAGAGAACAAAATATATTTACTCCATTTTAAATTCAGGCTGTAACATAACAAAATGTGTAAAAAGTCTAGCGGTGTGAATACTTTCTGAAGGCACTTTATGTGAAGATGAATGCACTAATTGTAAGTCACTCTTGATAGGAGCGTCTGCTAAATGACTAAAATGTGAATGTAATAGAAATGAAGGGTACATAATGTATTGTGTCACTTTGGAGTCACTTTTATTGTAAATAAGAATAGAATACCATGATTAAAGATAATCGTGAATGAATCGTGAATAATGATGAGTAAGAAAGTTACAGAGGTATAAATATCATATCCCCCCCCAAAAATGCTGACCTCCCCTATTATTGGTAATGGTGAGAGGTTAGCATGTCTTGGGGGTATGATCCTCTGTAACTTTCTCACTCATCATTATTCATGATTCATTCATGATCATCCGTAATCATGGTTGCATCCACATTAATGTAGGAGTGTTCAGAAACACTCTATTCTTCTTTACAATAAAATTACTCCAAAATGACACAATACATTATTTACCATTAATTACCCTTAAATAAAAGGTGATATTCTGTACAGTCAAATCCAAAATGCTGGAGTATAGAGCCAAATTAAAAGTTGTAGCTTCACTGTCTAAATAAATACGTAGGGGAGTGTACGTAAGTGAAGAAAAGACAGTATATCGCGTCACATCGGCTTTTATAGTGACAGGTCACATGGGTGTGGCGTCACTATAAACATCTTTGATATTAAGCATCTCAATCATATCATGTGAAAGGGAAGGAGTTCCCAGAGGTCGTTTTGAAACCCGTTACTCTACTCAGAGAACCAAGGTTACGTCCGTAGCCCAGCATTTTCATGTCTGTATTTATTCAAATGGTAAATACAACTGAAGACTAACTTCAAAATATACTCATAGCATAGCATTTTATCTTCAATTTGTTTGTCTTTATTGAAATTGCATGGCATGCACAAGTCATCTCCCGATATCCTGGGGACCTGGATCAATGTTGAATATTGCAGGTCATCCGGTGTGACAGTGCTGAATAAGGTTATACACCACAGTGTATTTCACAACAGGAGGATTTCAAACCAAACCAAATAGAAGGGATGTTATACCCTCTAAATAATCAGACATTCTGTGTACTACATTTAGTGTGTATACTTTATTCCTTTTTTTACATGTGCTTTATACATTAGGTGAAGTAGTCAAAACAAGGGCAGATATTTATGACATACGCTACTGAAAAAGATGCTCATGCTAGTGTTGAAGATCAAGTCTCCCTTGAGCCGCATGATTGACAGACCAGTCATCATTTTTTGTAGGGGGGGGGGGGGATCGGAAGTCCGATTCTGTTGTTGGAATTTAAATGTTTAAATGAATGATTAGAATACTCCACCCTGAAACCATATAATTGTATGAAATTGACTAGAATCATAAAGTTATAATTAATGATGTGTGTAGTTTTAGTCAGTAAAACAATATGTCTCTACAGTATCTTAAACACAGACTGTCTGAGCAAGATTCGGTGCTGACCTTGGCTGGGGGGCCACTGAGATTACTTCCCAGGGTCTCCCTATCTTGAGGGAGGACGGGGAGTGATTCTCACGGACTCCCCTAATCTTTGTCGGCTGGGTAGCAGGACAGTATGTGCGTAGGACACCTACTGTATGTGTGCAAATGTATGTGCGTATGAATTCTGTTTTTGTGCAAGAGAATGTGCGTAAGGAGCTAGTATAAAATTAATGGTTTTTGTACAACTAACCAGCGCTCTAGTGAATAAACCTTGTTGACTATTTTAGCTGGGCCTCCGTCTGTTTCATTTCAATCAGTATCTTACAAATCCTGATTAGCAGACTGAGTAGTTTAATTGAATTGGTTTATGAACATCGATAACATAATTCTCTTGACAGATTCCTTAAGTGATTTTTTTTTTTGACACAGCAGTGGGAATGTCGTCATGGGCAAACATGGAGGTGTTGAGGCTGGGCTGGGGATGTGAGGCTGGGCCAGTGCTGCCCCTGTTGAGGCTGGGCTGAGGATGCTGAGGCTGGTCCAGGTGCTGGGGGTGTTTAGTCTGGGCCTGGTACTACCCCTGTTGAGGCTGGGCTGAGGGTTTTGAGGCTGGGCTTGGGGTGTGGAGGCTGGTCCAAGTGCTGCCCCTGTCAAGGCTCGGGCTGGTGGCCCTATTAGGCCTTGTGTGCTGGGGCCTCCTGCTCTCCTGCCCTGAAGGGTAAAAGGAACCACTTACTGTACATACAGTACACATATATATAGCAACACAAGAATATAGATGGCGAGAGTAAGCAGTACCTGAACATATAGAAGAGCAGGTAAGCACTCCGGGCTCTGGTCCTCAGCACAGTGGCTTCATTGGACATTGACACCTGGCTGTCATTACAGCAGAACCAGTTTCCACTTGCATTCAAGATGTCACTAATGTAGTGCCCTGTGGCACAAAGAAGACAGCCTCGAGGTCAAGGGTCAGGCTCTTGTGGGTAATGGAGTGTGTTATAACAGTTAATTTGGAAGGTATTTTATCTGTTACATGCGTTAAGATTAGAAATCAGAGATAAAGAAATACACGTGGCATATTATAATTAGGCATGCCTCTCCATTCCTTTGAATTAAATTGCGTGAACTCTAAACATATCACAGTGCTTGTCGGGATGGCACCTCGCTCTGAAGCCTGCAACCTTGCTCGCTTGGCCGAAGTGGCTATTGGAGGGTCTAATTAAACCCTACATCAGAGTTCCCCAACTGGCGGCCCGTGGGATGATTATCCCTGGCCTTCACCATCAATCATTTTCACTCCCTCAGCTTTGGGATACTTGTTCATATGGCAGAGGCGCATGTGAATGCGCAAATTGAGAGCCGAGGAGAAGGGAGTGATTTGGGATTCAGCCTATGCCATATGTACTGTGCATAGGCATTTTTTGTTTTAAGGTATTTACTTACCGGAGTTTGCGGAGCTTCCCAAATGAGAGACTACGCCAGTCAGCTGGTAGTAGCCATTCACTGACTTCACTGGCTGCTGCTTCTGTAAGAAAACACATGTAATCATTGGATTCTCATTTCCTCTACAGTCCACCACACTGTCTACAATCCACTACACTACTAGTCTACTGCAGGAGGTCTACTATATCGTGTACTCCTCATAACTATCTCAGTGTTCTGTCATAACTTATTTTTCACTGGTTTCACTCTCTCTTTCCTCACCACTGAGGCTGTCCACAGAGCTTTCCCTGGTTCCTGGTCATTTGAATCTGAGGGGTCAAATATACATGTAAAGAGCTGTTAAAACGTGGTCGCTTGTCTGAATTGCTCTGGTCTAAAACACCTCCTATACATCACTGAAGATGTCTGAGAAACATTTTAATTTGTAGCTTCTAGCTTCTCTGTCTGCCGGACCATTTTGGGAGTGGGTGGCTTGTGTGGTGTTGGAGCAAGAATAGTGTTGTGGTGCCATGACCTACCTGAACAGCAGAGGGCGCTATCTTTTTCCTCTCCAGGTGGGCTGGAGACTTGGCTGGCGAGGGTCTGGGGGATGGACACCTGGATATTGGGGGCCTGGTTGGTCAGGGCCTGTGGGCTGGCACTGTGCAGGGGTGGCACAATGTCCCCAAAGAGGGTAGAGAGCCTCAGCTCCGAAGGAAACAAAAGAGGAGTGTCCAGCTTCTCCAACCCCCCAGGTCCTCCAAACCTCTTCAGATGCAGAACCAGCACACTGCCCAGAGACAGAGAGGAAGAGAGAGGAACAGACAGACAATGAAACCAGTCATCAAAATAACAGATGAGTGAAATTTGTTCGGTGGTGCTCATCCCTAAGTCCTACAAGCTGCTCAGGAAGGTAACTGCTCCTAAAGTCTCAGGACACAATGACCACTCATTTCATTAAACACTGCCAGTCCTATGAGAGGTTATAAAGGGGCAACTCACAGAGGCAGTGTGTGGAACTGCTCCACTTTTGAGGCGTAGAAGCCTTTGCAGCCTGCACATGTGAATTTGACCTTTTTGCCCTGGGTTAGAAACAAAAGCATTACAAAATGAGTGATACCACTTCAATAATAAGATACCGTATTCTGAGGCAGTGGGCAGCTTGCCCTGGGTGTTAGTCTCTACTAGAGGTCGACCGATTTTAATTAGGGCCGATTTCAAGTTTTCATAACCATTGGAAATCGGTATTTTTTTTACACCTTTATTTAATCTTTATTTAACTAGGCAAGTCAGTTAAGAACACATTCTTATTTTCAATGACGGCCTAGGAACGGTGGGTTAACTGCCTCGTTCAGGGGCAGAACGACAGATTTTTACCTTGTCAGCTCGGGGGATTCAATCTTGCAACCTTACAGTTAACTAGTCCAATGCTCTAACCACCTGATTACATTGCACTCCACGAGGAGCCTGCCTGTTACACGAATGCAGTAAGCCAAGGTAAGTTGCTAGCTAGCATTAAACTTATCTTATAAAAAAACAATCAATCAATCATAATCACTAGTTAACTACACATGGTTGATGATACTACTAGTTTATCTAGTGTGTCTGGCGTTGCATATAATCGATGCGGTGCGTATCGTTGCTCCAATGTGTTCCTACCATAAACACCAATGCCTTTCTTAAAATCAATACACAGAAGTGTATATTTTTAAACCTGCATATTTAGCTAAAAGAAATCCAGGTTAGCAGGCAATATTAACCAGGTGAAATTGTGTCACTTCTCTTGCATTCATTGCACGCAGAGTCAGTGTATATGCAACAGTTTGTGCTACCTAATTTCCCAGAATGTTAAGTAATTATGACATAACACTGAAGGTTGTGCAATGTAACAGGAATATTTAGACTTATGGATGCCACCCGTTAGATAAAATACGGAACGGTTCCGTATTTCATTGAAAGAATAAACGTCTTGTTTTCGAGATGATAGTTTCCGGATTCGACCATATTATTGACCCAAGGCTCGTATTTCTGTGTGTTATTATATTATAATTAAGTCTATGATTTGATAGAGCAGTCTGACTGAGCGATGGTAGGCACCAGCAGGTTCGTAAGCATTCATTCAAACAGCACTTTCGTGCGTTTTGCCAGCACCTCTGCTGTTTATGACTTCAAGCCTATCAACTCCTGAGATGAGGCTGGTGTAACCGATGTGAAATGGCTAGCTAGTTAGCGGGGTGCGCGCTAATAGCGTTTCAAACATCACTCGCTCTGAGACTTGGAGTGGTTGTTCCCCTTGCTCTGCAAGGGCCGCGGCTTTTGTGGAGCGATGGGTAATGCTGCTTCGAGGGTGGCTGTTGTCGTTGTGTTCCTGGTTCGAGCCCAGGTAGGAGCGAGGAGAGGGGCGGAAGCTATACTGTTACACTGGAAATACTAAAGTGCCTATAAGAACATCCAAAAGTTAAAAGTTAATGAAATTGTTCAAATATTTTATCAAGGTTTAAGATAAATTATTAAATTCTACCCAGAAACTTAACCATTAGGATTAGAGGTTATGTAGCATGGACATGGGGTAATTAAAAATGATAACCGTTGGGGAAGAAATGAATGTATGTGTGTGTCGAAAGAAAGCAAAGAGACTCCTTAACCTATGTTTGAACCAACCCAGCTATAACTCTGGAGATAAGATAAGACCGGGAGAGCCCCTCCAGGTTTTCCGTATCTGGGGGGGACTGGAACTGTCAGCTGAGTGGTAATAAACTGTGGTGAGACTTCAGGGGATAATCCAAATATAGTGTGTATGTATGTGTGTAGGTTAAGAGAGAAGTATAAAAGGAATGTTTTTGTATATGCACGGGAGAGCTCCCGCCAATAAAATTGTATCTGACTAATTGTGAGATGGGAATCCTGTCTGTTTCATTTAAACCAGAACTTTACAACCTCTGGGGTTCAGACCTAAAAAGATAATTGCAATTTATAAACATTAATTACTATATTAAATAACAGAAACACAAATGGTATAGAGAGAAATAGTCCTATAAATACTATAATAACTACAACCTAAAACTTCTTACCTGGGAATATTGAAAACTCATGTTAAAAGGAACCACCAGCTTTCATATGTTCTCATGTTCTGAGCAAGGAACTTAAACGTTAGCTTTCTTACATGGCACATATTGCACTTTTACTTTCTTCTCCAACACTTTGTTTTTGCATTATTTAAACCAAATGGAACATGTTTCATGATTTATTTGAGGCTAAATTGATTGTATTGATGTATTATATTAAGTTAAAATAAGTGTTCATTCAGTATTGTTGTAATTGTCATTAAAAATCGGCCGATTATTCGGTATCGGCTTTTTTGGTCCTCCAATAATCGGTATAGGCGTTGAAAAATCATAATCGGTTGACCTCTATTCTCTACACCCAGGACTAAACCCTACGTGCTGACTTTGAAAGTGAGTGCTAGGCTGCTTAGCAAGGTGCGCTCAGAGCTGAAGTCCAATGAGAGGTGATTGTAATCCTCTCTGGTGGACGACTCACACCCACAGCTTCAAAAGCAGGACAAAGAGAAGAAAAATGCATCAGGTTTCTGTTTCAGGTCTCTGCAATGTTATGCCATGTGGATTGTAATATTATTTGTAGAAAGATCATGTTACCAGTAGATACATTACAACCAACGGGAGCTCTTACCTGGTACATGTGCGCACTGACACAAGCTGGAACTCCAGCTGGGAAACAGGGCAGGTAAAGTTCACCCCGAGCGTCTTCAGTATCATGCCCTCCTTCTTCAGCTGGCACAGCATATTCACAAGTAACTCGTGTGCGTCCTATGATGAGAAAGAAAAAAAACAAGATAAAATCAAATTATTGAGTGACAAATGAACCCTTGCAAAAAGAGTGTTTGTTCAGAAGAGAGTAGTGCCTCAGTTACCTGTTGCATGTCCCCCAGATACTTCAAATCATATCCCGACAAGGAGCACTTGACCTTCCACATGAGGTCTGCTTTTGAGGCCTGGTTTGCGCCACTGCCAGGTAGACCCGAACGGTGCACATCAGACAGACACCTGTAGGGGAGACAGAGAGTAAATTAGCAGCTGACTGGATGGTGTCAACCTACTGGCTTACGGCTGAAGAGGCAGATGAATATATCCAAATATTTTTCATCTAGCGGCACCCCATCATTAGAAATGATTAATTCGATTCAATGCAATTTCACCTTAGAGGACTGACAATGAAGCAAAACAACAAAAATGTGTTGTTTATTCTCCTAAGATATTTGGTTTGGATACTGCTCTCAATTCCAGAACATTCTAAAAACTACCAAATTTCCCATACTAATGTGGAATGTTCAGTCGATGAGCATTGTCGGCAATGTAGTCATTCTACAGTTACCAAATTGGCCTACAAATAACTACATCATAATCATTGTGTCATTGTTGTTCCTCTGGGTTATGAAGATTCCGAAAACAACAAAAAACAGGAAATAATTAAATAAATGCAATACACAGCGGAATATGACTTGGTTAGGGGAAGGGTTAGGGTTAGCGAAAATGCTTTCCTAACCTGCTACGAAAATCACTTTCTATAGAAGTGGCGTGAAAAGAGTGTGTCCCTTCTTTAATTTATGACCACAAATAATAGGTGGGTGGGGGTGTGTCTGCTTTTGAGCCTTCCCTTACCCGAGCAGGTTGGAGAAGGGGGAGGAGCTCCAGAGTTGTTCCTGGCGTAGGATTTCCTTTGAGAAGGAAGGCAGGACCAGGAGGCACTGCAGGGTGGCGTTTAGGAAGCAAGTGTTGCCAATGTTAGGCAACCTGTGAAGAAGAAGCAGCCATCAGTACACACATAGAGATACAATATCCTAGAAACATAGAATGGCCTATGTCATAAACCTTCATAACTCTAGAAAGTGCTGACAATGGCAGCCGTCTTGGTATAAGTTCTTTGTCATTCTGTGAGTACACAAAGAAGTGGATGTCCTTTTGACCAAGATGACCATAATTCATGGGTTTATAAATATCTAATAAAACGGACATGCTTGATAGTAAGCCCCATCCCCATAGTATATCAGACATTGATCTCTAAACAATAAAGAGCTTATTTTAAATGCATCTACGGTGTGTTGTGGTTTACCCAAGAAGTTCCATGTTGACCAGGGCCCCCCGTTCTCCTCTGACCCTCTGGTGGCTGAGCTGGCCCTGTGAAGAGTCTGGCCTCTGGGGCCTTGGGCTGGAGTGGTCCTGAAGACACAGAGGTCTGAAGGAAGGAGAGAAACAGGTCTAAAGCAGAGATAGTATCACATTACACAGTCTCTCTCTTAAATACTATACTGTACTATAAACACAGTCTGAGTAGTTATGCATGTATTGCTGTCCATATAAATGCAGTGTACTAAGTAGACCAGGGCAATAGGTTAGTACTCCATTTATCCACTAGATGTGGTTAGAAGAGCCTAAAACTACAGTTTGAGGAAAATACCTTTCTGGGATTATGTTATCAAGAATAGGAGTCTGATCTAGGATCAGTTTTGCCTTTAAGATCATAATTAATCAGATTATTATGGACAGAGAGGACCTGATCCTAGATTAGCACTCATACTCTTGATTAACACTGGCGCAGGTTTTGTAGCTCTAAACCCAACTCTTCAAGGAGACTCTAGGATGGCACTGTCCTTGTTCTATTTTTGTTTGAATTACCTGACTGTTGCGCCCTCTTGGCTGGTGTCTCCATGACTGTCCAGAGAGTTGGTAGGAGAGGGAGAACTAGGGCGGGACACCACTGGAGAGGATTTCACTGGGGAAGGGTGTTTGGAAGGTGACCTGGGGAGAGAGGGCTGTTTAGCAGGAGAGCAAGGCTGAGAGGAACAGTTAACAGGAGAGGGAGGTGGATCGAGGGAGGAGAGTTGGTCAGAGGGTGACGGGTCAGAGGTGGCGGAGGCATTCCGTTCAGAGCGGTCAGTTGGAATTGGAGAGGAGGATGAAGTGCTACTCTCCTTCTTATTTCTTGTCTTCTGCTCCACATCAATTGAATTGGCTTTCTGCCATTTTTTCTGTTGACAAGAATATGTGTTAGTGCTAAATACTTTCCCCCCCGATCCCCCCGATCACAAAACAGGTCTAAAGCCTCCAAAGCAGAGAGAGTATCACATTACACAGTCGCTCTCTTAAATACTATACTGTACTATAAACACAGTCTGAGTAGTTATGCATGTATTGCTGTCCATATAAATGCAGTGTACTAAGTAGACCAGGGCAATAGGTTAGTACTCTATTTATCCACTAGATATAGCTAGAAGAGCCTAAAACTACAGTTTGAGGAAAATAACTTTCTGGGACTGTGTTTATCAAGCGTCTCAGAGTAGGAGTCTGATTATTATGGACAGAGAGAACCTGATCCTAGATTAACATCCACACTCTTGATTAACACTGGCCCTGGTCTTGTAGCTCTAAACCCAACTCTCCAAGGAGACTCTAGGATGGCACTGTACTTATTTTAGTTTTGTTTGAATTACCTGACTGTTGCGCCCTCTCAAATAAATGTTTTTTTGTCACATCCACATGGTTAACAGATGTTAATGCGAGTGCAGTGAAATGCTTGTGCTTCTAGTTCTGACAATGCAGTAATAACCAACGAGTAATCTAACCTAACAATTGCACAACTACCTTATACACACAAGTGTAAAGCAATGAAGAATATGTACATAAAAATCTATGAATGAGTGATGGTACAAAACTGCATAGGCAAGATGCAGTAGATGGTATAGAGTACAGTATATACATATGAGATGAGTAATGTAGGGTATGTAAACATATGAAAGTGGCATTGTTTAAAGTGGCTAGTGATACAGGTATTACATAAAATGGCAAGATGCAGTAGATGGTATAGAGTACTGTATATACATATGAGATGAGTAATGTAGGGTATGTAAACATTATATTAAGTGGCATTGTTTAAAGTGGCTAGTGATACATTTTTGGCATAAATTTTTCCATTATTAAAGTCAAATCAAATGTATTTATATAGCCCTTCTTACATCAGTTGATATCGAAAGTGCTGTACAGAAACCCAGCCTAAAACCCCAAACAGCAAGCAATGCAGGTGTAGAAGCATGGTGGCTAGGAAGACTCCCTAGAAAGGCCAAAACCTAGGAAGAAACCTAGAGAGGAACCAGGCTATGAGGGGTGGCCAGTCTTCTTCTGGCTGTGCTGGTGTAACGGCAGCCTTCCCTCTCTTCACTATAAGAGAGGGTGAAACAGGGATCGGACCAACACGCAGCGTAGCCAGTGCTCAACATGTTTAATTCAACAAAAACAGTGAACACTTACAACGAACAAAATAACAAAATGTGGCAAACCGAAACAGTCCTATCTGGTGCAGAATACAAACACAGAGACAGGAAACAGACAAACTAGACACACAACATAGAATTCCCACCCAGCTCACGTCCTGACCAACACTAAACAAGCAAAACACATAAGAACTCTGGTCAGGACGTTACAGTACCCCCCCCCCCCCCCCCCCCTGAGGTGCGGACTCCGAACGCACCCCTAAAACTCAAGGGGAGGGTCTGGGTGGGCATCTGTCCGCGGTGGCGGCTCCGGCGGTGGACGAGGACACCACTCCACCACTGTCTTTGTCCCCCTCCTTAGCGTCCTTTGAGTGGCGACCCTCGCCCACGACCCTGGCCTAAGAATCCTCCCCAAGGCCCCCACATGATTTAGGAGGTAGCTCAGGACAGAGAGGTAGCTCAGGACAGAGAGGTAGCTCAGGACAGAGAGGTAGCTCAGGACAGAGAGGTAGCTCAGGACAGAGGGGCAGCTCAGGACAGAGGGGCAACTCCGGACAGAGAGGCAGCTCAGGACGAATAGCAGCTCCGGACTGAATGGCAGCTCCGGACTGAATGGCAGCTCCGGACTGAATGACAGCTCCGGACTGAATGGCCGCTCCGGACTGAGTGGCAGCTCCGGACTGAGTGGCAGCTCAGGACAGAGAGGTAGCTCAGGACAGAGGGGCAGCTCAGGACAGAGGGGCAACTCCGGACAGAGAGGCAGCTCAGGACGAATAGCAGCTCCGGACTGAATGGCAGCTCCGGACTGAATGGCAGCTCCGGACTGAATGACAGCTCCGGACTGAATGGCCGCTCCGGACTGAGTGGCAGCTCCGGACTGAGTGGCAGCTCCGGTGGGCAGACGGATGGCTCAGATGGCGCTGGGAAAACGGATGGCTCAGACGGCGCTGGGCAGGCAGGCAGCTCAGACGGCGCTGGGCAGACGAGCATTGCAGACGGCGTTGGGCAGACGAGTAGTGCAGGCGGGGTTGGGCAGACGGCCGACTCTGACCTGCTGAGGCGCACAGTAGGCCTGGTGCGTGGTGCCGGAACTGCTGGCACCGGACTGGAGACACGCACCTCAAGGCTAGTGCGGGGAGCAGGAACAGGGCACACTGGACTCTCGAGGCGCACTATAGGCCTGGTGCGTGGTACCTGCACTGGTGGTACCGGGCTGAAGGCACGCACCTCAGGGCGAGTGCGGGGAGAAGGAACAGTGAGTACAGGGCTCTGGAGACGCACAGGAGGCCTGGTGCGTGGTGTAGGCACTGGTGGTACTGGGCTGGGGCGGGAAGGTGGCGCCGGATATACCGGACCGTGCAGGCGTACTGGCTCCCTTGAGCACCGAGCCTGCCCAACCTTACCTGGTTGAATGCTCCCCGTAGCCCGTCCAGTGCGGGGAGGTGGAATAACCCGCACTGGGCTGTGTTGGCGAACCGGGGACACCATGCGTAAGGCTGGTGCCATGTACACCGGCCCGAGGAGACGTACTGGAGGCCAGATATGTAGAGCCGGCTTCATGGCACGTGGCTCAATGCTCAATCTAGCCCTACCAGTGCGGGGAGGTGGAATAACCCGCACCGGGCTATGCACACGTACAGGAGACACCGTGCGCTCTTCCGCATAACACGGTGTCTGCCCGTACTCCCGCTCTCCACGTTAAGCATGTGAAGTGGGCGCAGGTCTCCTACCTGACTTCGCCACACTACCCTTTAGCCCCCCAAGACATTTTGGGGATTTCTTCTCGGGCTTCCTGGCCAACCGTGTTCCCTCATAACACCGGTTCCCCTTCTCAGCTGCTTTCGCTCTCCTAGCTGCCTCCACCTGTTCCCATGGAAGGCGATCCTTACCAGCCAGGATCTCCTCCCATGTGTAGCAACCCTTTCCGTCCAATACGTCCTCCCAAGTCCATTTCTCCTGGTCCCGCTGCTGCTGCTGCTGCCGTTGCTGCCCGTTGCTACGCTGCTTGGTCCGGGGTTGGTGGGTGGTTCTGTAACGGCAGCCTTCCCTCTCTTCACTATAAGAGAGGGTGAAACAGGGATCGGACCAACACGCAGCGTAGCCAGTGCTCAACATGTTTAATTCAACAAAAACAGTGAACACTTACAACGAACAAAATAACAAAATGTGGCAAACCGAAACAGTCCTATCTGGTGCAGAATACAAACACAGAGACAGGAAACAGACAAACTAGACACACAACATAGAATTCCCACCCAGCTCACGTCCTGACCAACACTAAACAAGCAAAACACATAAGAACTCTGGTCAGGACGTTACAGTACCCCCCCCCCCCCCCCCTGAGGTGCGGACTCCGAACGCACCCCTAAAACTCAAGGGGAGGGTCTGGGTGGGCATCTGTTCGCGGTGGCGGCTCCGGCGGTGGACGAGGACACCACTCCACCACTGTCTTTGTCCCCTCCTTAGCGTCCTTTGAGTGGCGACCCTCGCCCACGACCCTGGCCTAAGAATCCTCCCCAAGGCCCCCACATGATTTAGGAGGTAGCTCAGGACAGAGAGGTAGCTCAGGACAGAGAGGTAGCTCAGGACAGAGAGGTAGCTCAGGACAGAGAGGTAGCTCAGGACAGAGAGGTAGCTCAGGACAGAGGGGCAGCTCAGGACAGAGGGGCAACTCCGGACAGAGAGGCAGCTCAGGACGAATAGCAGCTCCGGACTGAATGGCAGCTCCGGACTGAATGGCAGCTCCGGACTGAATGACAGCTCCGGACTGAATGGCCGCTCCGGACTGAGTGGCAGCTCCGGACTGAGTGGCAGCTCCGGACAGAGAGGCAGCTCCGTACTGAGTGGCAGCTCATGACTGAGTGGCAGCTCATGACTGAGTGGCACCTCTTGACTGTAGGGCAGCTCATGACTGTAGGGCAGCTCATGACTGTAGGGCAGCTAATGACTGTAGGGCAGCTCATGACTGAAGGGTAGCTCATGACTGGAAGGCAGCTCATGACTGGAGGGCAGCTCATGACTGGAGGGCAGCTCCTGACTGGCTGGTGGCTCTGGCAGCTCCTGACTGGCTGGCGGCTCTGGCAGCTCCTGACTGGCTGGCGGCTCTGGCAGCTCCTGACTGACGGACGACGGCTCTAGCGGCTCCTGACTGACGAACGGCTCTGACGGCTCGGGACAGACGGGCGGCTCTAATGGCTCGGGACAGACGGATGGCTCAGATGGCGCTGGGCAGACGGATGGCTCAGATGGCGCTGGGCAGACGGATGGCTCAGATGGCGCTGGGAAAACGGATGGCTCAGACGGCGCTGGGCAGGCAGGCAGCTCAGACGGCGCTGGGCAGACGAGCATTGCAGACGGCGTTGGGCAGACGAGTAGTGCAGGCGGGGTTGGGCAGACGGCCGACTCTGACCTGCTGAGGCGCACAGTAGGCCTGGTGCGTGGTGCCGGAACTGGTGGCACCGGACTGGAGACACGCACCTCAAGGCTAGTGCGGGGAGCAGGAACAGGGCACACTGGACTCTCGAGGCGCACTATAGGCCTGGTGCGTGGTACCGGCACTGGTGGTACCGGGCTGAAGGCACGCACCTCAGGGCGAGTGCGGGGAGAAGGAACAGTGAGTACAGGGCTCTGGAGACGCACAGGAGGCCTGGTGCGTGTTGTAGGCACTGGTGGTACTGGGCTGGGGCGGGAAGGTGGCGCCGGATATACCGGACCGTGCAGGCGTACTGGCTCCCTTGAGCACCGAGCCTGCCCAACCTTACCTGGTTGAATGCTCCCCGTAGCCCGTCCAGTGCGGAGAGGTGGAATAACCCGCACTGGGCTGTGTTGGCGAACCGGGGACACCATGCGTAAGGCTGGTGCCATGTACACCGGCCCGAGGAGACGTACTGGAGGCCAGATATGTAGAGCCGGCTTCATGGCACGTGGCTCAATGCTCAATCTAGCCCGGACAGTCCGGGGAGGTGGAATAACCCGCACCGGGCTATGCACACGTACAGGAGACACCGTGCGCTCTTCCGCATAACACGGTGTCTGCCCGTACTCCCGCTCTCCACGTTAAGCATGTGAAGTGGGCGCAGGTCTCCTACCTGACTTCGCCACACTACCCTTTAGCCCCCCCAAGACATTTTGGGGATTTCTTCTCGGGCTTCCTGGCCAACCGTGTTCCCTCATAACACCGGTTCCCCTTCTCAGCTGCTTTCGCTCTCCTAGCTGCCTCCACCTGTTCCCATGGAAGGCGATCCTTACCAGCCAGGATCTCCTCCCATGTGTAGCAACCCTTTCCGTCCAATACGTCCTCCCAAGTCCATTTCTCCTGGTCCCGCTGCTGCTGCTGCTGCCGTTGCTGCCCGTTGCTACGCTGCTTGGTCCGGGGTTGGTGGGTGGTTCTGTAACGGCAGCCTTCCCTCTCTTCACTATAAGAGAGGGTAAAACAGGGATCGGACCAACACGCAGCGTAGCCAGTGCTCAACATGTTTAATTCAACAAAAACAGTGAACACTTACAACGAACAAAATAACAAAATGTGGCAAACCGAAACAGTCCTATCTGGTGCAGAATACAAACACAGAGAAAGGAAACAGACAAACTAGACACACAACATAGAATTCCCACCCAGCTCACGTCCTGACCAACACTAAACAAGCAAAACACATAAGAACTCTGGTCAGGACGTTACAGTACCCCCCCCTGAGGTGCGGACTCCGAACGCACCCCTAAAACTCAAGGGGAGGGTCTGGGTGGGCATCTGTCCGCGGTGGCGGCTCCGGCGGTGGACGAGGACACCACTCCACCACTGTCTTTGTCCCCCTCCTTAGCGTCCTTTGAGTGGCGACCCTCGCCCACGACCCTGGCCTAAGAATCCTCCCCAAGGCCCCCACATGATTTAGGAGGTAGCTCAGGACAGAGAGGTAGCTCAGGACAGAGAGGTAGCTCAGGACAGAGAGGTAGCTCAGGACAGAGGGGCAGCTCAGGACAGAGGGGCAACTCCGGACAGAGAGGCAGCTCAGGACGAATAGCAGCTCCGGACTGAATGGCAGCTCCGGACTGAATGGCAGCTCCGGACTGAATGACAGCTCCGGACTGAATGGCCGCTCCGGACTGAGTGGCAGCTCCGGACTGAGTGGCAGCTCCGGACTGAGTGGCAGCTCCGAACTGAGTGGCAGCTCATGACTGAGTGGCAGCTCATGACTGAGTGGCACCTCTTGACTGTAGGGCAGCTCATGACTGTAGGGCAGCTCATGACTGTAGGGCAGCTCATGACTGTAGGGCAGCTCATGACTGAAGGGTAGCTCATGACTGGAAGGCAGCTCATGACTGGAGGGCAGCTCATGACTGGAGGGCAGCTCATGACTGGAGGGCAGCTCCTGACTGGCTGGCGGCTCTGGCAGCTCCTGACTGGCTGGCGGCTCTGGCAGCTCCTGACTGGCTGGCGGCTCTGGCAGCTCCTGACTGGCTGGCGGCTCTGGCAGCTCCTGACTGGCTGGCGGCTCTGGCAGCCCCTGACTGGCTGGCGGCTCTGGCAGCTCCTGACTGGCTGGCGGCTCTGGCAGCTCCTGACTGACGGACGACGGCTCTAGCGGCTCCTGACTGACGAACGGCTCTGACGGCTCGGGACAGACGGGCGGCTCTAATGGCTCGGGACAGACGGATGGCTCAGATGGCGCTGGGCAGACGGATGGCTCAGATGGCGCTGGGCAGACGGATGGCTCAGATGGCGCTGGGAAAACGGATGGCTCAGACGGCGCTGGGCAGGCAGGCAGCTCAGACGGCGCTGGGCAGACGAGCATTGCAGACGGCGTTGGGCAGACGAGTAGTGCAGGCGGGGTTGGGCAGACGGCCGACTCTGACCTGCTGAGGCGCACAGTAGGCCTGGTGCGTGGTGCCGGAACTGGTGGCACCGGACTGGAGACACGCACCTCAAGGCTAGTGCGGGGAGCAGGAACAGGGCACACTGGACTCTCGAGGCGCACTATAGGCCTGGTGCGTGGTACCGGCACTGGTGGTACCGGGCTGAAGGCACGCACCTCAGGGCGAGTGCGGGGAGAAGGAACAGTGAGTACAGGGCTCTGGAGACGCACAGGAGGCCTGGTGCGTGTTGTAGGCACTGGTGGTACTGGGCTGGGGCGGGAAGGTGGCGCCGGATATACCGGACCGTGCAGGCGTACTGGCTCCCTTGAGCACCGAGCCTGCCCAACCTTACCTGGTTGAATGCTCCCCGTAGCCCGTCCAGTGCGGAGAGGTGGAATAACCCGCACTGGGCTGTGTTGGCGAACCGGGGACACCATGCGTAAGGCTGGTGCCATGTACACCGGCCCGAGGAGACGTACTGGAGGCCAGATATGTAGAGCCGGCTTCATGGCACGTGGCTCAATGCTCAATCTAGCCCGGACAGTCCGGGGAGGTGGAATAACCCGCACCGGGCTATGCACACGTACAGGAGACACCGTGCGCTCTTCCGCATAACACGGTGTCTGCCCGTACTCCCGCTCTCCACGTTAAGCATGTGAAGTGGGCGCAGGTCTCCTACCTGACTTCGCCACACTACCCTTTAGCCCCCCCAAGACATTTTGGGGATTTCTTCTCGGGCTTCCTGGCCAACCGTGTTCCCTCATAACACCGGTTCCCCTTCTCAGCTGCTTTCGCTCTCCTAGCTGCCTCCACCTGTTCCCATGGAAGGCGATCCTTACCAGCCAGGATCTCCTCCCATGTGTAGCAACCCTTTCCGTCCAATACGTCCTCCCAAGTCCATTTCTCCTGGTCCCGCTGCTGCTGCTGCTGCCGTTGCTGCCCGTTGCTACGCTGCTTGGTCCGGGGTTGGTGGGTGGTTCTGTAACGGCAGCCTTCCCTCTCTTCACTATAAGAGAGGGTAAAACAGGGATCGGACCAACACGCAGCGTAGCCAGTGCTCAACATGTTTAATTCAACAAAAACAGTGAACACTTACAACGAACAAAATAACAAAATGTGGCAAACCGAAACAGTCCTATCTGGTGCAGAATACAAACACAGAGAAAGGAAACAGACAAACTAGACACACAACATAGAATTCCCACCCAGCTCACGTCCTGACCAACACTAAACAAGCAAAACACATAAGAACTCTGGTCAGGACGTTACAGTACCCCCCCCCCCCCCCCCCCCCTGAGGTGCGGACTCCGAACGCACCCCTAAAACTCAAGGGGAGGGTCTGGGTGGGTATCTGTCCGCGGTGGCGGCTCCGGCGGTGGACGAGGACACCACTCCACCACTGTCTTTGTCCCCCTCCTTAGCGTCCTTTGAGTGGCGACCCTCGCCCACGACCCTGGCCTAAGAATCCTCCCCAAGGCCCCCACATGATTTAGGAGGTAGCTCAGGACAGAGAGGTAGCTCAGGACAGAGAGGTAGCTCAGGACAGAGAGGTAGCTCAGGACAGAGAGGTAGCTCAGGACAGAGGGGCAGCTCAGGACAGAGGGGCAACTCCGGACAGAGAGGCAGCTCAGGACGAATAGCAGCTCCGGACTGAATGGCAGCTCCGGACCGAATGGCAGCTCCGGACTGAATGACAGCTCCGGACTGAATGGCCGCTCCGGACTGAGTGGCAGCTCCGGACTGAGTGGCAGCTCCGGACTGAGTGGCAGCTCCGAACTGAGTGGCAGCTCATGACTGAGTGGCAGCTCATGACTGAGTGGCACCTCTTGACTGTAGGGCAGCTCATGACTGTAGGGCAGCTCATGACTGTAGGGCAGCTCATGACTGTAGGGCAGCTCATGACTGAAGGGTAGCTCATGACTGGAAGGCAGCTCATGACTGGAGGGCAGCTCATGACTGGAGGGCAGCTCATGACTGGAGGGCAGCTCCTGACTGGCTGGTGGCTCTGGCAGCTCCTGACTGGCTGGCGGCTCTGGCAGCTCCTGACTGGCTGGCGGCTCTGGCAGCTCCTGACTGGCTGGCGGCTCTGGCAGCTCCTGACTGGCTGGCGGCTCTGGCAGCTCCTGACTGGCTGGCGGCTCTGGCAGCCCCTGACTGGCTGGCGGCTCTGGCAGCTCCTGACTGGCTGGCGGCTCTGGCAGCTCCTGACTGACGGACGACGGCTCTAGCGGCTCCTGACTGACGAACGGCTCTGACGGCTCGGGACAGACGGGCGGCTCTAATGGCTCGGGACAGACGGATGGCTCAGATGGCGCTGGGCAGACGGATGGCTCAGATGGCGCTGGGCAGACGGATGGCTCAGATGGCGCTGGGAAAACGGATGGCTCAGACGGCGCTGGGCAGGCAGGCAGCTCAGACGGCGCTGGGCAGACGAGCATTGCAGACGGCGTTGGGCAGACGAGTAGTGCAGGCGGGGTTGGGCAGACGGCCGACTCTGACCTGCTGAGGCGCACAGTAGGCCTGGTGCGTGGTGCCGGAACTGGTGGCACCGGACTGGAGACACGCACCTCAAGGCTAGTGCGGGGAGCAGGAACAGGGCACACTGGACTCTCGAGGCGCACTATAGGCCTGGTGCGTGGTACCGGCACTGGTGGTACCGGGCTGAAGGCACGCACCTCAGGGCGAGTGCGGGGAGAAGGAACAGTGAGTACAGGGCTCTGGAGACGCACAGGAGGCCTGGTGCGTGTTGTAGGCACTGGTGGTACTGGGCTGGGGCGGGAAGGTGGCGCCGGATATACCGGACCGTGCAGGCGTACTGGCTCCCTTGAGCACCGAGCCTGCCCAACCTTACCTGGTTGAATGCTCCCCGTAGCCCGTCCAGTGCGGAGAGGTGGAATAACCCGCACTGGGCTGTGTTGGCGAACCGGGGACACCATGCGTAAGGCTGGTGCCATGTACACCGGCCCGAGGAGACGTACTGGAGGCCAGATATGTAGAGCCGGCTTCATGGCACGTGGCTCAATGCTCAATCTAGCCCGGACAGTCCGGGGAGGTGGAATAACCCGCACCGGGCTATGCACACGTACAGGAGACACCGTGCGCTCTTCCGCATAACACGGTGTCTGCCCGTACTCCCGCTCTCCACGTTAAGCATGTGAAGTGGGCGCAGGTCTCCTACCTGACTTCGCCACACTACCCTTTAGCCCCCCCAAGACATTTTGGGGATTTCTTCTCGGGCTTCCTGGCCAACCGTGTTCCCTCATAACACCGGTTCCCCTTCTCAGCTGCTTTCGCTCTCCTAGCTGCCTCCACCTGTTCCCATGGAAGGCGATCCTTACCAGCCAGGATCTCCTCCCATGTGTAGCAACCCTTTCCGTCCAATACGTCCTCCCAAGTCCATTTCTCCTGGTCCCGCTGCTGCTGCTGCTGCCGTTGCTGCCCGTTGCTACGCTGCTTGGTCCGGGGTTGGTGGGTGGTTCTGTAACGGCAGCCTTCCCTCTCTTCACTATAAGAGAGGGTAAAACAGGGATCGGACCAACACGCAGCGTAGCCAGTGCTCAACATGTTTAATTCAACAAAAACAGTGAACACTTACAACGAACAAAATAACAAAATGTGGCAAACCGAAACAGTCCTATCTGGTGCAGAATACAAACACAGAGAAAGGAAACAGACAAACTAGACACACAACATAGAATTCCCACCCAGCTCACGTCCTGACCAACACTAAACAAGCAAAACACATAAGAACTCTGGTCAGGACGTTACAGTACCCCCCCCCCCCCCCCCCCCCCCCCTGAGGTGCGGACTCCGAACGCACCCCTAAAACTCAAGGGGAGGGTCTGGGTGGGCATCTGTCCGCGGTGGCGGCTCCGGCGGTGGACGAGGACACCACTCCACCACTGTCTTTGTCCCCCTCCTTAGCGTCCTTTGAGTGGCGACCCTCGCCCACGACCCTGGCCTAAGAATCCTCCCCAAGGCCCCCACATGATTTAGGAGGTAGCTCAGGACAGAGAGGTAGCTCAGGACAGAGAGGTAGCTCAGGACAGAGAGGTAGCTCAGGACAGAGAGGTAGCTCAGGACAGAGGGGCAGCTCAGGACAGAGGGGCAACTCCGGACAGAGAGGCAGCTCAGGACGAATAGCAGCTCCGGACTGAATGGCAGCTCCGGACTGAATGGCAGCTCCGGACTGAATGACAGCTCCGGACTGAATGGCCGCTCCGGACTGAGTGGCAGCTCCGGACTGAGTGGCAGCTCCGGACAGAGAGGCAGCTCCGAACTGAGTGGCAGCTCATGACTGAGTGGCAGCTCATGACTGAGTGGCACCTCTTGACTGTAGGGCAGCTCATGACTGTAGGGCAGCTCATGACTGTAGGGCAGCTAATGACTGTAGGGCAGCTCATGACTGAAGGGTAGCTCATGACTGGAAGGCAGCTCATGACTGGAGGGCAGCTCATGACTGGAGGGCAGCTCATGACTGGAGGGCAGCTCCTGACTGGCTGGTGGCTCTGGCAGCTCCTGACTGGCTGGCGGCTCTGGCAGCTCCTGACTGGCTGGCGGCTCTGGCAGCTCCTGACTGGCTGGCGGCTCTGGCAGCTCCTGACTGGCTGGCGGCTCTGGCAGCCCCTGACTGGCTGGCGGCTCTGGCAGCTCCTGACTGGCTGGCGGCTCTGGCAGCTCCTGACTGACGGACGACGGCTCTAGCGGCTCCTGACTGACGAACGGCTCTGACGGCTCGGGACAGACGGGCGGCTCTAATGGCTCGGGACAGACGGATGGCTCAGATGGCGCTGGGCAGACGGATGGCTCAGATGGCGCTGGGCAGACGGATGGCTCAGATGGCGCTGGGAAAACGGATGGCTCAGACGGCGCTGGGCAGGCAGGCAGCTCAGACGGCGCTGGGCAGACGAGCATTGCAGACGGCGTTGGGCAGACGAGTAGTGCAGGCGGGGTTGGGCAGACGGCCGACTCTGACCTGCTGAGGCGCACAGTAGGCCTGGTGCGTGGTGCCGGAACTGGTGGCACCGGACTGGAGACACGCACCTCAAGGCTAGTGCGGGGAGCAGGAACAGGGCACACTGGACTCTCGAGGCGCACTATAGGCCTGGTGCGTGGTACCTGCACTGGTGGTACCGGGCTGAAGGCACGCACCTCAGGGCGAGTGCGGGGAGAAGGAACAGTGAGTACAGGGCTCTGGAGACGCACAGGAGGCCTGGTGCGTGGTGTAGGCACTGGTGGTACTGGGCTGGGGCGGGAAGGTGGCGCCGGATATACCGGACCGTGCAGGCGTACTGGCTCCCTTGAGCACCGAGCCTGCCCAACCTTACCTGGTTGAATGCTCCCCGTAGCCCGTCCAGTGCGGAGAGGTGGAATAACCCGCACTGGGCTGTGTTGGCGAACCGGGGACACCATGCGTAAGGCTGGTGCCATGTACACCGGCCCGAGGAGACGTACTGGAGGCCAGATATGTAGAGCCGGCTTCATGGCACGTGGCTCAATGCTCAATCTAGCCCGGACAGTCCGGGGAGGTGGAATAACCCGCACCGGGCTATGCACACGTACAGGAGACACCGTGCGCTCTTCCGCATAACACGGTGTCTGCCCGTACTCCCGCTCTCCACGTTAAGCATGTGAAGTGGGCGCAGGTCTCCTACCTGACTTCGCCACACTACCCTTTAGCCCCCCCCAAGACATTTTGGGGATTTCTTCTCGGGCTTCCTGGCCAACCGTGTTCCCTCATAACACCGGTTCCCCTTCTCAGCTGCTTTCGCTCTCCTAGCTGCCTCCACCTGTTCCCATGGAAGGCGATCCTTACCAGCCAGGATCTCCTCCCATGTGTAGCAACCCTTTCCGTCCAATACGTCCTCCCAAGTCCATTTCTCCTGGTCCCGCTGCTGCTGCTGCTGCCGTTGCTGCCCGTTGCTACGCTGCTTGGTCCGGGGTTGGTGGGTGGTTCTGTAACGGCAGCCTTCCCTCTCTTCACTATAAGAGAGGGTGAAACAGGGATCGGACCAACACGCAGCGTAGCCAGTGCTCAACATGTTTAATTCAACAAAGACAGTGAACACTTACAACGAACAAAATAACAAAATGTGGCAAACCGAAACAGTCCTATCTGGTGCAGAATACAAACACAGAGACAGGAAACAGACAAACTAGACACACAACATAGAATTCCCACCCAGCTCACGTCCTGACCAACACGAAACAAGCAAAACACATAAGAACTCTGGTCAGGACGTTACAGCTGGGTGGAGATTATAACAGAGTCAACTCTTAATCTCCTGATTGATGGCATATCATATTCCTGGGTGAGTCTAGACCGATATCATTTAAAAGAACCAAATCAGTGCATACAATGAGTGATACGTATCTGTGATGTATTGGGGTTAGAGTCCCCTATTAAATGTTTGAGTCCTTTGCTTTGTTAACCTTTTCACACGTACTACCAACAAATGGGTGTGATCATTCTACAGTGGTCCCTGTAGTGTACGCTCAAACCGGTGTGATTAGAATGCTTGATTAGAATGCTTATTTAGAACATCCAGTTTCGATTGACGCAACAATCAGCATTTGAGCAGGCTACACTGTTTTTTCAGAAACATTTTGCACAAACACAGTCCTTACAAAGTTATGTCCAGAATGTGAGCAGTTTATTTTTGGATGCAATGTTCAGACATTCACAGAAGTGGCTATGGTACCAAGAATATGCATATCCTTGCTTCAGGGCCTCAGTTACAGGCAGTTAGATTTGGGTATGTCATTTTAGGGGAAAATGGGGGGAAAGGAGCGGATCCTTAATAGGTTTTAAGCATAAGCAAGTCAATGATACTAACATGAGCATTTTTTGCACTTCGTGTCCAAATCATCCTAAATCCATAATACAATCCCAAATAATGTGCATGTCAACCGGCAAGTTTTCAAGATAGAGCAGTTTCAGTACAGCAGTTTCCCAATCATGGTCCTGGGAACCCTAAGGGGCGCACTTTTTTTGTTTTTGCCCTAACAGTCAAACACTGTTTGCCCTAACTATCAACTAATCAACTCATCATCAATCCATTTAATTGAACATTTTACCTCAAAGACCAAGTCGTTGTTCATGAGAAATTCCATCATGTGTCTGGTTGCTTTGTCCGTTTCTTTGTTGCTTTACTTGCATCATTTTCACACGTTTTGCTCTGTACTGAATGTGCTCTATCTTAAAAACACACTACCAATGTACAGTTTTTGGATTGTATTAACAGTGGACTAACTAACAAAATGCTAAAAGATAGTTTGAGTAAAATAACGCTTTAAAAGCACTTACCACCAGGGTTGGGGTCAATTCCTTTTTTTTAACCCCTCCACCCTTCGGAGGACAAATATCTTTGTTGTTTTTTTTCTGCTTTTTTGCTACATATACATACATTTTACCTATATACATTGTATATACATGGTACTTTTATATATAACAACAATACATTACCAAACAAACTCTTGAATCCCAACCCTCAGCCACTGTCAGCCCATCCCACCTATCACCATAGACTGCCCTTGTTTGGTTTTCATGTGACATATTTTTCAATTGTGCTGTGATGTTTTACAAAATGTTTGAATCTTTCTAATTGTATATTATCCACAGATTGTAAGCTAAAGATGAACCTTTCCTACGAGTATTATTATATTATTTATTGACTGGCTATGGCTTTCCAGATCGCCCAACACTGCTATTTGTAAGGTTAATTTTAAGTGCATTTTGTGATTTTTTTTTTTTTACCATTCCTGAACCTGTGACCAGAAACAAGCTACATAGGGGCAATAAGTGATCTATTGATTCTGTCTCTTCGCAACAAAATCTACAGAGCTGAGATTGTTGTATGCCCCATATATATAGAATTCTGTTGGTGGCAAGAATTTTATATAATAATTTAAATTGAAAAACTCTTAAGTCAAGTGTAGTTTTTTGTACCAGTTCATTAACCATGTGCCATGGAATTGGTACATCGCAAATCTCCTCCCATTTATTTTTCAACCTGTATGGCGCAGCTGTCAACATTTTTGTTCTCAGATGAAACTGGTATATTTTTCTATTTATGCCAGTTCCTTTCAGCCAATTTGTATCTTTAATATATGGCAGGCAAACAAGTTCCCAAACTTCTCACTTTTCCACTTGCCTAGCAGATATTCCCATATATTTTCGATAACTGCATATGTGACATAACTCCTCCATTTCGAAAATGAAACAAAATTTCATTTTCAATTAGTCGGAAATTAGAAGTTGTAATCTGTATGAAGGCAAAAAAGCATTTTTTTGAACAAAGAATGAGTTTTTCTTAATAATCTACTGGAGAACCATTTTGGGTTTAGGTATAATTTATGTATGAGTGAGGTTTAAGTGTTAATATTGAATAATTTTAGCCCCCAAAAGTAATGTTCATTATATAAATAGGCACGTTCAATTTTGTCTCGTTTGGCATTCAAAATAAAATGAAATATTTTTTGCTCATATGATTTCAAAAAAGAATCATCTGCATTAGGCAATGCCATTAGTAAGTAAGTAAACTGTGATAGCACCAAAGAGTTAATCAATGTAATTTTTCTATAAATAGACAAGTATTTACCTCTCCATGGTTGCAAAATCTTATCTATTTTTGCTAACTTTCTATTGCAATTAATTGTGGTAAGTTCATGTATTTTTTTTGAGATGTGAATACCAAGTATGTCTACTTCACCATCCGCCCATTTTATTGGTAAACTACAAGGTAGTGTAAACACGGTGTCTTTTAACGATCCAATGCGTAATATGGTACACTTGTCATAATTAGGTTTTAATCCAGAGAGGCTAGAAAGGTGATCAAGATCTTCAATGAGACAGTGCAGGGATCCAGATTGCAGACTTAAGAAAAATCTAGAGTCATCAGCATACATTGACACTTTTGTTTTTATCCCCTGGATTTCTTATCCCTAGATGTTCTTGTTGCATCTAATTTTAATAGCTAGCATTTCAATAGGCCATAGCAAATAGATATGGAGACAACGGACAGCCTTGTTTTACTCCTCTTAAAAGCCCAATACTTTCTGAGAAGTAATCATTGTTTACTATTTTACATCTGGGGTTGCTGTACATAACTTTAACCCATTGTACAAGAGATTCACCAAAATTAAATTATTCCACACATTTATATATAAATTCTAATCGTACTTTATCAAAAGCCTTTTCAAAATCTGCTATGAAGACCAGACCTGGTATCTTCAATTTTTCATAATGTTCAATTGTTTCAAGTAATTGTCGTATATTATCTCCAATATATCATCCGTGTAAAAAACCTGTCTGATCAAGATGAACAATATCTCGTATAACCTTTTTTATTCTATATGTTATGCATTTTGCCAGGATTTTTGCATTACAACATTGAAGTGTTAGAGGTCTCCAGTTTTTTAAATGGACTGGATCTTTATACTTTCCACCTGGGTCCTATTTAGGTAGTAATTAAATCAGACCTTCTTGTTGAGTACCTGAAAGTCTACCATTTGTATAAGAGTAATTAAAACATGCAAATAATGGATCTTGAGTATATCAAAAAAGGTCTTATATACCTTTACTGGTATACTGTCAAGCCCTGGTGTTTTTCCAGACTGAAAAGATTTTGAAAAGAAAGTTCCTCTTCTGTAAATTGGCCTTCACACTGGTCTTTCTGTAATTTAGTTAATTTTACATTATTATTAATATTATTCATTACTAGGAAAGAAATCCTTACAGTTAACTTCATTCAGTGTAAATGGAGGAGGCTGAAAAGTAAACGTATGCTTAAAATATTTTGCTTCCTCTTTCAAAACATCATTTTGTGAATCATGGATAACCCCATCATTTGTAACGAGTCTCTGTAAATTATTTTTGATAGCATTTCTGTGTTGAAGATTCAAGAGAAATTTTGTGCATTTTTCCCCATTTTCCATCTAATTCGCTTTATTTTTGTAATACATTACACTTGATCGTTCTTGAATAAGTACCTCCATTTCTTCTTGTTTTTTCTCTAACCTATTTTAAGCCTCTATAGTTGTCACGTTCTGACCTTTATTTCCTTTGTTTTTGTCTTTATTTAGTATGGTCAGGGCGTGAGTTTGGGTGGGCAGTCTATGTTTGTTTATCTATGTTTTTCTATTTCTGTGTTTGGCCTGATATGGTTCTCAATCAGAGGCAGGTGTTAGTCATTGTCTCTGATTGGGAACCATATTTAGGTAGCCTGTTTTGTGTTGGGTTTGGTGGGTGGTTATTTTCAGTCTTTGTGTGTCTGCTCCAGACAGAACTGTTTCGTTTCGTGTTATTCTCGTTTATCGTTATTTTGTTTGTTTGTTCAACGTATTCTATTAAAATGGATACTTTTCATGCTGCGCCTTGGTCCTCCTCTCTTCCTCCATACGACAAAAGTTACAATAGAACAGTTTCCATTACCATTTACCTGCACTGTTACTTCCTCTATTTCCTTTATTAGTCTAACCTGTTGGGGATGGGGGCGCTGTTTAGACTATTTATGCTAATTTGGGTAATTTTTGAAACGGCTTCCCACAAAATCCTTGATCGTACAATATGCATATTATTATTATTATTGGATAGAAAACAGTCTATAGTTTCTATAGGAGTTGAAATTTTGTCTCTAAGTGGAACAGAGCCCATTCTACAGCAATTTCCCTGACATGGATTCAGATTTCAGAAATGTTGGCCACTGTTCTGAAGTCAGTTAAAACGGCACTGATATTGCTATGACTATACGGACACTTCTTACGTCTTCCCCTGGATGCCTTTACGTGATGACGATTCCAATGGGGTCGATTGCGCGTTCACAGGCCCTACAAATGAAAAAACCCTGAAGCTAGTCATTCTTTTGGAGCTGCGTCATGCGCCTAGAGGACACCGGCCCGCTCCTGTTCCAAGCATTAGTGAAGGGGGTAATATTACTCGGGTCATGTTTCTACTCGTTATGGGAGTTAAAAACATCATAAGGTAGTTAATTTAAAGCGTTTTATAGCAATTTATATCCGTTTAGTGCGATTTTGGGACATTTATTTTTGCAACGATGTGAATAGTTGGGCACGCTTTTCAGTTCATCCCGAACGCAGTAGGCATTTCCACATGGCAAGAGGACAGCTTTCCACCAAAAGACGATTCCTCCCAAGAAAGGATCCTTTGCCCAAGATACTGATGGAAGAACAGCTCAAGGTAGGACATTTTTATTATGATAAATCGTGTTTCTGTCGAAACATTTTAGTTGCTTAGGACGCCATGTTTTTTGACGTAGCTTCGCTTGGCGCAAACTGTATTGAAAAGTAAGGATAAATTAAAAAATGTAATAACGCAATTGTATTAAGAATTAAATTGTCTATCAATCCCTGTCCACCCTATATTTTTTAGTCACGTTTATGAGTATTTATGTATAAGAGTAGATCACTGTCTAAGTGGCGCAAGGACATTTTCTGACCAACTGAGCTACATTTCACATTGTCTAACCATGATTTTGGGGGCTAAATATAAACATTTTCGATCAAACTGTATATGCATGTTGTAATGTGATGTTACAGGAGTGTCATCGGAAGAATTCTGAGAAGGTTAGTGAAAAAATTAATATCTTTTGGCGATGTTGACTTTTATCGCTCACTTTGGCTAGAATCAATGCTGGGCTGCTATGTGGTATGTGCTATGCTAATATAACGATTTATTGTGTTTTCGCTGTAAGACACTTAGAAAATCTGAAATATTGTCTGTATTCACAGGATCTGTGTCTTTCGATTCGTGTATGCTGTGTATTTTTACGAAATGTTTGATGATTAGTAAGTAGGTAAACACGTTGCTCTAAGTAGTTTTTCTATTCCATTTGTGACGGTGGGTGCAATTGTAACCTATGCCATCTACCTGAAATATGCACTTTTTTCTAACAAAACCTATCCCATACCATAAATATGTTATCAGACTGTCATCTAATGAGTTTTTTTGTTGGTTAGGGGCTATAAATATCTTAGTTTAGCCGAATTGGTGATGGCTACTGGTGTTGGTGGACAAATAAAAGATGGTGGATTATGCTAATGTGTTTTTAGGTAATAGATGTACATCTTTACATATTGTGTCTTCCCTGTAAAACATTTTAAAAATCGGAAATGTTGACTGGATTCACAAGATCTGTGTCTTTCATTAGCTGTATTGGACTTTAATGTGTGAAAGTTAAATATTTTAAAAATATATTTTTTTTGAATTTCGCGGCACTGGTTTTTCAGTGGGGGGGGGGGGGGGGGGTGTGCCGCTAGCGCCACGCTGATCCTAGACAGGCTAATCTCTTTTGACCTAAACTGCTTTTGTTTTAATGATGAAATGGCCTCTAAAAGTACATTTGAACGTGTCCCATACAATAAGGGGATCTGCTGTAACTATGTTGTACACAAAAAAGTTGATTATGAATTACATTACGCATCTCATATGTATATACTGTATTCTATACCATCTACTGCATCTTGCCTATGCCACGTGGCCATCGCTCATCCATATTTACATATTCTTATTCATCCCTTTACATGTGTGTGTATAAGGTAGTTGTTGTGAATTTGTTACATTACTTGTTAGATATTACTACATTGTCGGAACTAGAAGCACAATAATTTCGCTACACTCACATTAACATCTGCTAACCATGTGTATGTGACCAATAAAATGTGATTTGATTTGATATCTGGAGGGGTACCAGTGGCCCTGAACACGTGGCAAAAGGAATTTGTAAATTGCATGCATGAAAGCAGAGTTAGGGCATAACATGAACACCAATGTTATCCTAAGGGAGAAACTCTGTGTCAAACTACATGAACTGCCTAGTGCAGCTAGAATAACCCTGTGGCTTGTCCACACCAACCTCCCCCCGATGACCCCAGTCGAAAACGGTGCATCTCTGTGTGACCCAGAGGTCGCAAAATGTCAAGGGTGTGGAACTCACTACTAGTCAGGCTTGATTCTACTTTTTTTTGCACAGTCGCTGGGGTTAGCCGGAGTGAACTACGGCCAAGTGGGGCACCTTGTTGAACTTGGAACGGCCTAGAGACTATAGTGATGCCGTTCATTTGCCGTTCAGTGTTGATTTTAGCCTGTCCATTTGGTGAAGTGTTGTGCATTAAGTAGTGTGTTGTGGAAATAGTAACTTTTATATAGCTCTTTGCTCCTCCTGACTACTCCTGTGATAGGCCTTTGAACTTGTATCATCCCCTTTACTCACCTAGTGTGTGTGTGTTTGCTGAAGCTTTCTTACATGCAAGAGTGTGCAAAGCTGTCATCAAGGCAAAAGGTGGCTATTTGAAGAATCTCAAATATAAAATATATTTTGATTTGTTTAACACTTTTTTGGTTACTTCATGATTCCATATGTGTTATTTCATAGTTTTGATGTCTTCACTATTATTCTACAATGTAGAAAATAGTAAAAAATAAAGAAAAACCCTTGAATGAGTAGGTGTTCTAAAACTTTTGATGTCATTAATGTCATTAAGTCAAAAAACTGTTGTAGCAAACGCAGATTACTCCTTCAACCTAATTTGAACCAAAATGTAATATCGACAGTCACATCCCCTTCATTTTTTTCCAACTATTACATGAAAAACATCCTATCCTTTATATTATATTCTTACCACTACAGCCAACAGTAGTAACATTTGATTATTGATGCATAAATGTCAAATGGCATTTGGATTGTCAATGTTTTTTTACTTTCACTTTTTGCTTTTATGAATTGTTCAAATTAAATCTTTCATTCTCCTTGTTATTGATTTCATGTTTTTTATTTTTATTTACAGTTAATAAGTTTAAACAACAATCTTTACATGAACAATAAAAGCAATACATGCTGTGAGTTAAAGGTGAAATAGTTACATCTCTGTATTGATTCTGTAGTCTTTTTTCATGTAGGTTCAATCTAATAGGGAGAAATGTGTAATTGATTTATATTTCATTGATATTCATTTAGTGTGACTTTTTTTTAGCAAGACCACACAACATGTAGGCTATATTTCTTCTCATTTAAATCCATAGGACATTCTATCTCTGTGTCCCTATTCACATGTAGGCACAAGTAAGACCTCTATCGGTAAACATTAGTAATACATAGTAGTAAAGATGACCTACCAGTTACATGCAAATCCAAACTTTTTTCTCATGTATAATGTCTTTTTCTGTGGTTGTACTTTTTAATGCCTTTTTATCAATAGTTTCTGGCTCCTTCATGTAGATGAAAATAATAGAAAAGTATTGCCAAATAATGTCTTCAGTGTCAAGAATAAAACCACTTCACATAAACTTTGACATTAGATTAAGATCAGCCCAGTGTTTCCCAACCCTGGTCTTCGAGTACCCACAACAGGACTTGTTGTGTGGGTCGCTATGTCAACTTCCTGGTCATCTAACAATAGATGTTGTGGTTGGAAACAACATCCTGTACCTCACAATGGGGAAGAAAAGAGTGTCTTTGAGAAGACCTATGTGTGAGAGATATGTGGACTAATAATAACAAGATAACGCATGTTAAATAAACTGTCTGTAAAATGTAACTAAAAAAGAAAGGTCCTCTCACTGTCAACTGCGTTTATTTTCAGCAAACTTAACATGTGTAAATATTTGTATGAACATAAGATTCAACAACTGAAACATAAACTGAACAAGTTCCACAGACGTGTGACTAGCAGAAATGGAATAATGTGTCCCTGAACAAAGGGGGGATCAAAATCAAAAGTACAGTCAGTATCTGGTGTACTGCATTAAGTACTGCAGTGCATGTCCTCCTCATGGACTGCACCAGATTTCCCAGTTCTTGCTGTGAGATGTTACCCCACTCTTCCACCAAGGCACCTGCAAGTTCCCGGACATTTCTGGGGGGAATGGCCCTATCCCTCACCCTCCGATCCAACAGGTCCCAGACGTGCTCAATGGGATTGAGATCCGGGCTCTTCGCTGGCCATGGCAGAACATTGACATTCTTGTCTTGCAGGAAATCACGCACAGAACGAGCAGTGTGGCTGGTGGTATTGTCATGCTGGAGATTAATGTCAGGATGAGCCTGCAGGAAGGGTACCACATGAGGGAGGAGGATGTCTTCCCTATAACGCACAGCATTGAGATTGCCTGCAATGACAACAAGCTCAGTCCGATGATGCTGTGACACACTGCCCCAGACCATGACGGACCCTCCACCAAATCGTTCCCGCTCCAGAGTACAGGCCTCGGTGTAACGCTCATTCCTTCGACGATAAACGCAAATCCGACCATCACCCCAGGTGAGACAAAACTGCGACTCGTCAGTGAAGAGCACTTTTTGCCAGTCCTGTCTGGTCCAGCGGCAGTGGGTTTGTGCCCATTGGCGATGTTGTTGCAGGTGATGTCTGGTGAGGACCTGCCTTACAACAGGCCTACAAGCCCTCAGTCCAGCCTCTCTCAGCCTATTGCAGATAGTCTGAGCACTGATGGAGGAATTGTGCATTCCTGGTGTAACTCTGGCAGTTGTTGTTGCCATCCTGTACCTGTCCCGCAGGTTCGGATGTACCGATCCTGTGCAGGTGTTGCCAAGCAACAGCCCCAAAACATCACTGCTCTAGAGGAGATCTGCATGGAGGAATGGGCCAAAATACCAGCAACAGTGTGTGAAAACCTTGTGAAGACTTACAGAAAATGTTTGACCTCTGTCATTGCCAACAAAGGGTATATAACAAAGTATTGAGATAAACTTTTGTAATTGACCAAATACTTATTTTCCACCATAATTTGCAAATAAATTCATTAAAAATCCTACAATGTGATTTTCTGGATTGTTTTTTCCCATTTTGTCTGTCATAGTTGAACTGTACCTATGATGAAAATTACAGGCCTCTCTCATCTTTTTAAGTGGGAGAACTTGCACAATTGGTGGCTGACTAAATACTTTTTTGCCCCACTGTATAAGACATGTCTATGTCCTGGAAAGTTGGATTTGACGTACAACGTCATTCTAGTCACATTAGCGCACGTTAGCAACAACCGTCCCGGTATAGGGACACCGATCCCGTAGAGGTTTTTGACCAACATTGCTACCACAGCATTCTGCAGTGATACGTCATCCCATCTGGTTGCGCTTAGTGGGACTATCATTTGTTTTTCAACAGGACAATGACCCAACACACCTCCAGGCTGTGTAAGGGCTATTTGACTAAGAAGGAAAGTGATGGAGTGCTGCATCAGATGACCTGGCCTCCACAATCACCCAACCTCAACCCAATTGAGATGGTTTGGGATGAGTTGGACCGCAGAGTGAAGGTAAAGCAGCCAACAAGTGCTCAGCATATGTGGGAACTCCTTCAAGGCTGTTGGGAAAGCATTCCAGGTGAAGCTGGTTGAGAGAATGCCAAGTGTGTACAAAGCTGTGATCAAGGCAAAGGGTGGCTACTTTGAAGAATCTCAAATAGAAAACAACACTTTTAACACTTTTTCGTTACTACATGATTCCATATGTGTTATTTCATCGTTTTGATGTCTTCACTATTATTCTATAATGTAGAAAATAGTAAACATAAAGAAAAACCCTTCAATGAGCAGGTGTGTCCAGACTTTTGACTGGTACTGTATGTGTATTTCTATATAAATATATACATTTACAAAGAAATATGTGGGGGATTGAAAATGATGCAGACAATTACATTGATGGAAGCTACAATATATCTGCAATGTTAAAGCTAATCTATCCCCCAATTATTTAAAAAATATGTGTCACATGATGGGGTATCAAAGAAACCAACATCCTGTTGACACCACCCTGTTTGATACTCAGTGGTTGGAAATGTGTGTTTCACACATTCATGGTAAACCTATGCACAAAAGTACAATTATAGTCTGCAAGGATGAGTCACGAAACACACTGTATAGTCACATTTCTCATAATCATTTACATTTCTCAGTATTTACGGTAACTTCAAAATCAAGTTTGTGAGATGCTTTCAGTAGTCAAAAGCGGTCGAATGTTGAGTAGTAGTACTACATTAGGAAATAGTGTTTTAGTGTGGAGGACAAGTACAACACCGGATGCAAACTGACAGGGGTTTATTGGCCGCACTGACACATGTGACTTGTTGTCATTCCACCATATTCCCAGCAGCAGTACTCCCCGGAACTGCCTACTTCTGACCCCAGCCTGTGAAAGACAAAAATAAATAAATATACATGGGTACTTGTCTGTAATTCAGTATATGATATCACGATTTATATATACTGAATATAAAATATAAATGCAACTATTTCAAATATTATGCTGAATTACAGTTCATATAAGGAAATCATTCAATGGAAATAAATTCATTAAACCCTAATCTATGGATTTCGCATGACTGGGCAGGGGTGCAGTCATGTGTCGGCCTTGGAAAGTTCATCCACTTGGGAGCCAGGCCCAGCCAATCAGAATGAGTTTTCCCCCACAAAAGGGATTTATTACATACAGAAATACTCCTCAGCACTCCCCCGCAGGTGAAGAAGCCGGATCTGGAGGTGCTGATTACCACAAGTGTTATCATCTTTCAGAGAGTGTTTCATCTTGAGTGTACTGTCTTACAAAGAGTGTTTTCGTCACGTGTGTTATCCTAAGGAGTGTTCAAATATGAGTTTGCTATCTTACAAGTGTGAATATACTTTAAAGTTTGCATGTTTTCTCCTAGAAGTGCTTTACATGCCAGGCTTACATCCTGTGGTCTTATACATATTCTCGTCCTGGTGCTGATTCATTGTGTGGGCTCTGTAAGCCCTAGTCCTAGCCGGTGGGGGGATTGGGGAATACTGGTGACTCTTTATATATTGTAATTTATTGCTCTTGATGTAATAAACCATGGCACTTTTGTTAAATCTATTGATGTCAGTTATTTGACGTACCTGTGTTTAACTTGTCCTTAGGACCTCCCCTCGTGTGACAAAAAGGTGGTGTTGTACAGTTCACACAATTATACGTAGCATTCCATGTATCGCTTTTAACCACCCCATAGGATTGAATTATAAATTGGATGGATATGTACTGAATGATATACCTGCTCATCGTCTACTCCTTTCCCGTCCATCTTTGTTTGCCCTGTGTGTACAATGTTAAAATTGTACAAATTAAACTATAGATATATATGAAATAATGATGAGAGATCTGTTCAACATAACCCAACATGTCTTTAGGCAACTGCATATTAGGTATACATTTTAAAATAAAACATTTGCGTAAGAATGGAGCAGCGTAGTTGAAGATCATTACAAAATGTACAAATACATACTTTGTATTTATTTAATCATATCCAATATTAAACTTTATCAATCGTGAAGAAGCAGTGGTCAAACCCCAATTCTTCCAAATAAACCCAGAACAACATGTGCATGCAACAAGTACATAAAACATCTTAGTCAAAAAGCCATACCTTTTCATTTGTAGATCCAACAGGCACCGATAGAGGAGTGCAGGGCGGCCATAGCAAAGATGACATAAAGGGGACAATATAGCCACCATCACTGATCAGAGGAAGGGGTAGCTAAAGACATGAAGAGCATCAATAGACTGAGAAGGGAAAGGTGTCTTTGACCCACTGGTTTTATGTTTCAAGGAAATACACTGTACACAATTCAGTTGATTGTCTTGTCTCATCAAGCAAATCATAGAAATAGTGTGAAAGTTTAAATGTCAAATGCAGCTGTTTTTTTTTTTTTTTTTATCTCAATAGGAAATTGTTCCTGGGTAACAATTAAGTACCTTACCTTGATTTTTTTGTCTATTAAAATGGACAAAAAGAAACAAAAATAGCTACTTCGCAAAGGGCAATTTCTCAAGCAAGAATTTTGCTAGGAATGTCTAGGAGTGGGGAAGAGATCTGAAAATTACACATTTTGTTGTGTTACAGCCTGAATTCAAAATTGATTAAATATTTTTTTTTTTATCTGGATCATCTACACACAATAACCCATAATGACAAAGTGAAAACTTGTTTTTAGAAATGTTTGCAAATGCATTGATAATGAAATACAGAAATATCTCATTGACATAATTAGTCTCTAAGAGCTTTCCACACAGATTGTGCAACATTTGCCCATTATTCTTTAAAATATTATTCAAGCTCTGTCAAATTGGTTGTTGATAATTGCTAGACAACCATTTTCAGGTCTTGCGATATATATTTTTAAGTAGATTGAAGTCAAAACTGTAACTCGGCCACTCAGGAACATTCACTGTCTTCTTGGTAAGCAACTCCAGTGTAGATTTGGCCTTGTGTTTAAGAGTATTGTCCTGCTGAAAGGTGAATTAACCTCCCAATGTCTTGTGGAAAGCAGACTGAACCAGATTTTCGTCTAGGATTTTGCCTGTGCTTAGGTCCTTTTTTATCCTGAATAGCTGCCGAGTCCTTAACGATTACAAGCGTAACCATACCATGATGCAGCCACCACAATGATTGAAAATATAGAGAGTGCTACTCAGTAATGTGTTGTATTGGATTTGCCCAAAACATAACACTTTATATTAAGTTAATTGCTTTGCCACATTTTTTGCAGTTTTACTTTAGTTTTGGAATATTTCTGTTCTGTACAGGTTTCCTTTTCACTCTTGTCAATTAGGTATGTATTGTGGAGTAACTACAATGTTGTTGATCCATAATCAGTTTTCTTCTATCATAGCCATTAAACTCAACATTGGCCTCATGGTGACATACCTGAGTGGTTTCCTTTATCAGGACAAGACCCAGATGCAGACAGTTCGAATCACAGATGTTTATTATAAAACAAGGGGCGGGGAAAAGGTAAGGAAAGGCAAGCGAAGAGTCGTAATCCAAATCAAGAGTAAGGCAGGTACAGGACGGCAGACAGGATCAGGACAGGCAGAAAGGTCAGAGCTGGGAAGACTAAGAAAAACTACCACACAGGAAACACGCTGGTAGGACTTGACGGGACACGACGAACTGGCAATAAACAAACAGAAAACGCAGGTATAAATTCACAGGTGATAATGGGGACAAAAGAGAGACACCTGGTGGGGGGTGAAGATAAGCACCACACAGGTGAAACAGATCATGGTTGACATCCTTCCCCTTCGGCAATTGAGTTAGGAAGGACAGCTTTATCTGTGTAGTGACTGTGTGTAATTGATACACCACCCAAAGTGTAATTAATAACTGCTCAAAGGGATATCCAATGTCTACCAATAGGTGTTTGAAATTCAATGCACGACTGAGGGACCTTACAGATAATTGTATGTGTGGGGTACAGAGATGAGTCTTATGCAACTTATTACGTGGCTTGTTAAGCATATTCTTACTCCTGAACTTATTTAAGTATGCCATAACAAAGGGGTTGAATACTTATTGACTCAAGACATTTCAGCTTTTCATTTTTTGTTCATTTGTAAAAAATGTCTAAAAACAATACCACTTTGGCATTATGGGTGGTTGTGTGTAGGCCACGTCAACATCTCTAGCCACTTTAATAATAAAAAATTGGATGTAAAAAATGTATCACTAGTCACTTTAAACAATGCCACTTTATATATTTACATACCCTACACTACTCATCTCGTATGTATATACTGTACTCTATACCATCTACTGCATCTTGCCTATGCCGCACGGCCATCGCTCATCCATATATTTATTTGTACATATTCTTATTCATTCCTTTACACTTGTGTGTATAAGGTAGTTGTTCTGTAATTGTTAGATTACTTGTTAGGTATTACTGCATGGTCGGAACAAGAAGCACAAGCATTTCGCTACACTCGCATTAACATCTGCTAACCATGTGTATGTGACCAATAAAATTTGATTTGAACATCACTATGTATGACGCTACAATCTTGGCACACCTACATTTGGGGAGTTTCTCCCATTCTTCTCTGCAGATCCTCTCAAGTTTTGTCAGGTTGTATGGAGAGCGTCGCTGCACAGCTATTTTCAGGTCTCTCCAGAGATGTTCGATCGGATTCAAGTCCGGGCTCTGGCTGGGCCACTCAAGGACATTCAGAGACTTGTCCTGAAGCCACCCCTGCGTTTTCTTGGCTGTATGCTGACGGTCATTGTCCTGTTGGACGATGAACCTTAGCCCCAATCTGAGGTCCTGAGTGCTCTGGAGCAGGTGTTTATCAAGGATCTATCTGTACTTTTCTCTCTTCATCTTTCCCTCGATCCTGACTAGTCTCCCACTTCCTGCCTCCGAAAAACATCCCCACAGCACCAATCTTACAACTACCATGCTTCACCATAGGGATGGTGCCAGGTTTTCTCCAGACGTGACGATTGGCATTCAGGCCAAAGAGTTCCATCTTGGTTTCATCAGACCAGAGAATCTTATTTCTCATGGTCTGAGAGTCGTTTAGGTGCCTTTTTGAAAACTCCAAGCAGTCTGTCATGTGCCTTTTACTGAGGAGTGGCTTCCGTCTGGCAACTCTACCATAAAGGCCTGATTGGTGGAGTTCTGCAGAGATGGTTGTACTTCTGGAAGGTTCTCCCATCTCTACAGAGGAATTCTGGAGCTCTGTCAGAGTGACCATCAGGTTCTTGGTCACCTCCCTGACCAAGGCCTTTCTCCCCCGATTGCTCAATTTGTCTGGGCGGCCAGCTCTAGGAATAGTCTTGGTGGTTCCAAACTTCCTCCATTTAAGAATGATGGAGGCCACTGTGTTCAATACTACACTTCAATACTGCCTTCATTTTTTGGTATCCTTCCCCAAATCTGTGCCTCAACACAATCCTGTCTCAGAGCTCTACGGACAATTCCTTCAACCTCATGGCTTGGTTTTTGATCTGACATGCACCGTCAACTGTGGGACCTTATATAGACAGGTGTGTGTGTGCCTTTCCTAATCATGTCCAATCAGTTGAATTTACCACAGGTGGACTCCAATCAAGTTGTAGAAACATCTCAAGGATGATCAATGGAAACAGGATGCACCTGAGCTCAATTGAGTCTCATACCAAAGGGTCTGAATACTTATGTAAATAAGGTATTTCAGTTCGTTTTTTTAATACATTTGCAAACATTTCTAAAAATCATTTTTTTCACTTTGTCATTATGGGGTATTGTGTGTAGATTGATGAGGAAAAAAAGTAATGTAATCAATTTTAGCTGTAACATAACAAAATGTGGATAAAAGGGAAGGGGTCTGAATACTTTCTGAATGCACTGTACACATGACCCCATGGGCTGAAGCTCTGTTGTAGAACAAGCAAGGATCTGGCACCCTCCTGTGTCTCTCTGACCAACAGCAAGCTGCATACCATTTTAGGGCACCATTTGGATAATGTCAGACAAATTCAGAACATTCTTACTGAAGGTATTAGAATTGACTAAGAAAGAAAGAGAAAATTGAGAGCCACTCAAGTTTTGGAAAGCCCTGTCTTAAAACCGTCAATTAATCCTTTGATTAAACTGACATCATGGATGGGACCATGTTCATGATCTATAAAGTTACTATAATGGAAAGTAAATGCAATCTTTAATGATGTGTAACACCTTTCAGAAACATTTGCTAGTAGCCTAGTATGTGAGTAGAGACTTCCTGTTATTTGTGATGCTCCCCTGGCTGGTTGGAAAGTATATTTTGGCTTGTGGTTTCACACATGCTCCAGTCACACATTCAACAACAGATGACCATTAACATATCATAGACATTTCTTTTAAAATACCACATCTAATGAATCTGTTCCAAGATTCCACTGAGTTTGTTTTATATACATTGCTATAAAATAAATGATCAACTGCATTTTTTAACAGACAACAATCACTGGATTGTAGAAGACAACAGATGTGTGGTGGCATAATAGTAAAATCTAAGTATGCACTGACTAATGAAGCCGATGCAAAGTATAGCGGTACAAACACAGGTCATGGCAGAATGCTGTAGATAACCAATACAGTAGGAAAAAACAGTACATTTTACAGGAGAAAACAGAGGTGGGACCAAGTCACTATTATTCGAGTCATAATCAAGTCACAAGGTTCAAGTCTTAAGTCGAGTCCTAAGTAGAGCAGGTCGAGTCTTGGGTCAAGTCCAAGTTGTGCATTCTAAGAGCAAGTCAAGTTTTTTCAAATCAAGTTAAAAAAATATACAGGCAATGACTTCTTCAGCTACAATGACTTCTTCAGCTACAAATCTTTGTCTATTTATTGAGGCTACCAGACAGCCCTTTTCATTATTTTGTCTACAACACATTTTGATTATGTAATAATGAATTGTAACAACAAATTCCAAATGCAAGCTTCATATGTAAATGTTCAATTTCAAGCAATGTTGACATACCAAAAGACCAGTAGTCTTATGCTAGTAATTGTTGCTTGATGCCCCCATTGCTGGTGAGCTTCCAGAGTAAACGGTTCATATTCTTGATTACCAAACAGTTTTTGGAGCTGCATAATCATTTATGGTAATCATCTCTCCCTACAATTTCGAAGTTTGCGCTGCACCTGATCATATAGCTCTGTACAGCAAACCAGCAATCTGTTCTGCTAGGTCAGTAGCTTTCAAACCAAAAAAGGTGTGGTTCAAAACTTACACGCGTGCACAGCCATAAACGTCATGCGTTTTCAAAACGCAAGATACAGAAATAAACTGTGTTTTACACCTGCATTTTGAGCTGCATGTCATTAATGTTAGCAGTCAATATCTGCTTGGGATATCTTGTCACATTGTCCATTCTCTGGAGTTCATCCCATAAGTATTGAAGGTAGTGCGATTTGTTACATCTATCTTTAGACATATAGCCAGTAGCACCACGGAGCCTATATAATTATAACCCACTCAAACTAGGCCTATCTGAAATATGAAAATGATCAATGAAATCACCAGGTAGCCTATTGTTGTGACAAAGATGCGTCCGTAGCAGATTGATAAATTATACTTTATATGGATAATATTGACGTAGGTAGGTTACTGTTTTGCCAGGCAAAACCATACAAAATGAAACAAGCTCTTGCTAGTCACTACTTTGCGCGCCAATGCTGATGACTGGTCATTGGTCAACAATAAAGACGTCCTACTTTTTAATTCTGAAGCACAGATTAGATGTTTTTGACACAAGAATTTGGTGCAATGCCTCAGGCTATGTTAGTGACCAGATCGAATAAGCAAAGATAAATATAACATACAAATGGTAGGCTATGTAGCCTGGTAAAATATGTATGAAAAAAAATATTAATAAATAATTTTCTCATTCAGCTTCACGCTCCCAAATCTTCTCACTGCGCAAGCTCACCCGACCTGTCTTGATTGACAGTTTTCTGGTCCAATCTGAGGGTTGAGTGTGCGTTTCACTAGCCAATCAGTTTTTGCAAGTGCAATACAGTCTCTGGCTGCATGGAGAGAAATCTGCTAATTGATCGAACGCAGCAAGTGTATCAATAATTATAACCAGTTAGCGAATCAGACATTTCAGAGTTTCCTAGTTCTGACTAGCACATGAATGCGACATCTGTAACAGTGGTGTAAAGTACTTAAGTAAAAAATACTTTAAAGTACTACTTAAGTCGTTTATTTGGGTATCTTTACTTTACTATTTATATTTTTGACTACTTTTACTTCACTACATTCCCGAAAGAAAAGTGTGTACTTTTTATTCAATACATTTTCCCTGGCACCCAAAAGTACACATTACATTTTGAATGCTTAGTATGACAGGAAAATGGTCTAATTCACACACTTAACTGGTCATCCTTACTGCCTCTGATCTGGCGGACTCACTAAACACATGCTTCATTTGTAAATGATGTCTGAGTGTTGGAGCATGCCCCTAGCTATCCCTAAATAAATTTTAAAAAACAAGAATGTTTAATATAAGGAATTTGAAAGGATTTTTACTTTTACTTTTGATACTTAAGTATATCAAACCAAATACTTAGACTTTTACTCAAGCAGGATTTTACTGGGTGACTTTCACTTTTACTTGAATCATTTTCGATTAAGTTATCTTTACTTCCACAAAAATATAATTGGGTACTTTTTCCACCACTGATCTGTGTCACAAAATGAGTTACAAAGTTACAAAACAAGTTAAAAACCTGGCTAGATAATTTCAAGTCATCAGTCACAAGTCAAAGTCAAGTCTTGATGCTCCAAGTCAAGTCTCAAGTTATTTTATTTGTGACTTGAGTCAAAGTCATGTGACTGGAGTCCACACCTCTGGGAGAAAATCTAACCACAACAATATCTGTACCAGCAAGTATACTAACTTATAGAAATATCACATCAACATGTTCCAGCTATAACTGCAGCTGCTAAAAAATACATAGGATCACACTAGTTATGTGTGTTCTTTCCTTTGCCTCTGCGATCTCCATTTGAGAAATGTAAGGCGCTGTAAAGCACTCCTTCCTCCCCTCCCTGTTAAAATGAAAATAGCATAGGTATGTGTATTCTACTATTACAGTACATGTTTAAACATATATACAAAATTCAAGGCCATTGCATTTAACTGTTAAATAGACCTAGCCATTAGCTAGGATACAAAACATTATTGATGTGGACAGAGCCTAGTTTTTGGACAATACAGTTTAACATTGTGATCAATTAACCAGAACAATGATCAATTAACCAGTAATGTATTTGCTTGTCCTGTTGTATTCTGTGCTGCTCTGCATGTGCACATTGTCTGTTTGTATTATAATTTCATTTGTTTTTAATGAGCTACCCAGGGACTGCAGTTACAAGTTTGTCGGCTGGCTAAAACTGGCACTTTTACAATAATGTTGATTAATGTGCACTGTCCCTGTAAAACTAAATTTAGTAAAGTAAAAGTAAATACCTGCACATCGTCGTTGCGTCGCTGATCTATTTTCCGTCTCTCCAGTTCATTGTTTCCTGTGGGTACAAAGAAACTATTTCAAAATGTGATTCAACAATTTTCATATATTTTCATTTCTGTCAAACAACTGATATACTGTATAATTATTCAGTGGGGCCGGAATTATTGACACCCTTGATAAAGATGAGCAAATAACAAAAACTAACCCTAATACAATTGTTCAGGGAAAGAGATTTTGTTGAAGAAGTTTTAAACATTTCTAAAAAGTTTTATGAGTTGGTGAACACATTGGGAGGGATCTTTGACCATTCCTCCATACAGAATCCTTCCAGATTATTGATATCCTTTGACTGCGCTTATGGACTGCACTCTTCAAATACACACATGTATTTTGTAGCCAATTAACCATTTCTTTGTGGATTTTGATGCTTGAAGATCCACTTGCAGCCAAATTGCAGCCTACTGGCAGAGGCAACTAGGTTTTTGGCTAAAATGTTTGGGTACTGGGTAAAGTTCATGATGTTGTTGACCCTAAAAAGAACCCCAGGCCTCCCGGGTGGCGCAGTGGTCTAGGGCACTGCACCGCAGTGCTATCTGCGCCACCAGAGTCTCTGGGTTCGCGCCCAGGCTCTGTCGCAGCCGGCTGCGACCGGGAGGTCCCTGGGGCGACGCACAATTGGCATAGCGTCGTTAGGGAGGGTTTGGCCGGTAGGGATATCCTTGTCTCATTGCGCTCCAGCGACTCCTGTGGCGGGCAGGGCGCAGTGCGCGCTAACCAAGCTGGCCAGGTACACGGTGTTTCCTCCGACACATTGGTGCTCCCGGGTTGGAGGCGCGCTGTGTTAAGAAGCAGTGTGGCTTGGTTGGGTTGTGCTTCGGAGGACGCATGGCTTTCGACCTTCGTCTCTCCCGAGCCCGTACGGGAGTTGTAGCGATGAGACAAGATAGTAATTACTAGCGATTGGATATCACGAAAATGGGATAAAATTTATTTTAAAAAAAATTAAAAAGAGCCCCAGGACCAATGGAAGCAAAAATGCCCCATAACTTCGAAGATCCACCACTATATTTTACAGTAGGTATGGGGTTATATTCTGCTCATGCATTCTTATTTTGATGCCAAACCCACCACTGGCGTGCGTGGCCAAAGAGCTCTATTTTCATGTCATCGAACAAATGTAAACACCTGGAGTTTTCTAAACAGCATTGGCAGTTGGATTGGAACCGGTGCTTTGGTCAGATGACATGAAAATAGAGCTCTGGACTTGAGTTTCTGGACTTGAAACCCTTTGAAAACTTGTCTGGGCCATAAGCGCAGACGAAGGATATCAAGGGTCTGGAAGGATTCTGTATGGAGGAATGGTCTAATATCACTCCCAATGTGTTCTCCAACTCATAAAACATTTTAGAAAAAAGGCTCAGTGCCGTTATTCTCGCAAGGTGAGTCATTGAAAGGTAGTGAAAACATGGGTGTCAATAATTTTGACCCCTACCTTTTTGAGAGAGCAAATTGTATTAGTATAAAATAATATAGTTTCCCAATTTTTTGCATACTGTACAATATATCTCAGTATTTGAATTATTAATTTTATACAGTCAGTTTTGCTCATCTTTATCAAGGGTGTCAATAATTTCGAACCCCACTGTATATATGAATAATTTGGGTGTTAGGGTTATAGTAGTGAAGTAAACTTATAGTGATATTGATTAACCAGTTAACAAAAAAACAATTTTTACATATTTGGTTAAAAAATATGTAAATAATACATAAAGGTTGTTTGAAGTTTTGAGAATGAATTTTTGCCTTTTCTGTGAAAAATCCAGGTACAAATAAAGGCGAGCAGAGCAGCTACAGCAGCACTGAGAGAACACAAAATGCCCGTCAGCACCCAGCATTGCCCAGAAGACTCATCCAGTTTCTCTGTGTAAATGCAACACAAAATTCACAATATTCATGCCGTTGTCTGTAATTGAGAGAAGCAAATATGAAGCCATAATGGGATGCTGAAGAAAACATACCTTCATCACTTTTAGATGCAACACTGGCATTCTTATATGCAAGAACGTGACCCGATCCAAAGACGATTTCCCCGCCAACTCCTGAGGTACAATAGTAAAGAGCTAGCAAAGACCCAGTCATGTTGCAGATGGTCAGACTGATGGAGCTGTTGTCTTCAAATTTTGTGGTGAATTCAGAGGTACTGCCTTGGTAGAATTTGTTTAGAACATCCTTGTGCCTTGATTGATGTCGTTTGGCTGAGATGATGATGAAGGGAAGCTTGTTGCTCTGTTGTCCATACCACATTGTCTGGTTCTTGTGCTTTATGCTGCAGGACAGAGTGACGCTGTCCCCAGGTTTGACGACTCTGGTCATAGTTTGAACGGAGGAATCCTGTGGCCTGGAGGACACTGGCGAGACTGGGAGAGAACAGTTATGATAGAGCCTACTGAAAAAACTGTCAAAAGCCATTTTTCATATCATTGTTTTCAGGTTAGGCCTCTAACATCAAAACAACTCTAAATCTCACGTACTTTTGGTAACAATTTACGAAATGCAGACAGGCCTAACGTGGTCATTATACCTTGTAAAATGTGTTATAAGTACCTATAATGTACTATTATCTTGTAATAAATAACAACTATGTTCAGTTCATTGGATAATTGCCACATATAATGTCTTATCTTATCATGCATTTCTAAGACATTATAAGGGTCTATACATGCTGATAACAAGTAATAAAGAATTAGGTCAATACAGGATTAGGATTATAGCCGTGTAGATAGGCAGGGTACTTACAATGTAGGACAATCAGGACAATGAATATTCTCCCCATATTTACAGATGTTAACTGTGAGGTGAGTGAGATACTTGCGTTTTCTACCCAAGGGTCTTTCATTATGGTTACCATACATGGACAGATACACAGAGCAGCTAAGTTATTGGTTCACTGTAAGAAATGCCCCCTCCTCCTTTACACCCCCGCCTGATTATGAGTAGATTCATACAAAAAGCAAATACCAACCAACAAAGTCTTACATTTTGCTAATGAACCCAGCCAAATCAACCAAGATCACTGGACGTACTTCATAATTGACACTGATGGCATAGCTGAAATATGTAAGTGTGCCATGTTTTAGAACACCCTAGTGGACATACCAATTTAAAATAATGGCATGAAATATTTTACTGGATTACTTTTCAGCAAGAACCCCTCCAAAGAGCATCTTCTAAATTATTTTCTACCTCACAAAAGGTATCCGCCATCCTGCCATCCCACCACCGGCTGTACCATTTAGATAGTGACATGGTGCATAGACAGATGATAAACAATACATTTGTTAGACCATTGTAGCTAAAGTATTAACTTTCTGTGTCAAGTGTCATTAACTGAGACCATGTCATGTTTTTACCCCTCAGTCAGTTGTAGTGCTAATAATAGGTCAAATAATGGTAAAACAGTGACATCTATCAGTGTTTTTTGGTTTTGCACAGATGTTTCATTGCAATACAGTGTAAAACATCAAATGAAACTTTATTTGTCACATGCGCAGAATAAAACAAGTATAGACCTTACCGTGTAATGCTTACTTACAAGCTCTTAACCAAAAGTGCAGCTCAAGAAGAGTTAATAAAATATTTACCAAATAAACTAAAGTAAAAAATAATAAAAAGTAACACAATAACGAGGCTATAAATAGGGGGTACCAGTTCTGAGTCAATGTGCGAGGGTACAGGTTAGAGGTCATTTGTACATGTAGGTAGAAGTGAAGTGACTATGCATAGATAATAAACAGTGAGTAGCAGCAGTGTACAAAACAAATGGAGGGTGGGGGTCAATGTAATAGTCTGGTGGCCATTTGATTAGTTGTTCAGCAGACTTATGGCTTGGGGGTAGAAGCTGTTAAGGAGCCTTTTGGTCCTTGACTTGGCGCTCCGGCACCGCTTCCCGTGCGGTAGCAGAGAAAATGGTCTATGACTTGGGTGACTGGAGTCTCTCACAATTTTATGGGCTTTCCTCTGACACTGCCTATTATATAGGTCCTGGATTGCAGGAAGCTTGGCCCCAGTAATGTACTGGGCCGTACGCACTACCCTCTGTAGCGCCTTGTGGTCAGATGCCAAGCAGTTGCCATACCAGGCGGTGATGCAACCGGTCAGGATGCTCTCGATGGTGCAGCTGTAGATGTTAATGGGGGCCTGTTCGGCCCCCCCTTTCCGTTATTACATGATCAGCTCGTTTGTTTTGTTCACATTGAGGGAGAGGCTGTTGTCCTGGCACCACACTGCCAGTTCTCTGACCTCCTCCCTTTAGGCTGTCTCATCGTTGTCGGTGATCAGGCCTACCACCGTTGTGTTGTCAGCAAACTTAATGATGGTGTTGGAGTTGTGTTTGGCCACACAGTCGTGGGTGAACAGGGAGTACAGGAGGGGACAAAGTACACACCCCTGAGGGGCCCCAGTGTTGAGGATCAGCATGGCAGACGTGTTGTTGCCTACCCTTACCAGGATCCAGTTGCAGAGGGAGGTGTTTAGTCCCATGGTCCTTAGCTTAGTGATGAGCTTCGTGGACCCTATGGTGTTGAACGCTGAGCTGTAGTCAATGAACAGCATCCTCACATAGGTGTTCCTTTTGTCCATGCGGGAAAGGGCAGTGTTGAGTGCGATTGAGATTGCATCATCTGTGGATCTGTTGGGGCGGTATGCGAATTGGAGTGGGTCTAGGGTATCCGGGAGGATGATGTTGATGTGAGCCATTACCAGCCTTTCAAAGCACTTCATGGCTACCAACGTGAGTGCTACGGGGCAGTAATAATTTAGGCAGGTTACCTTCGCTTCCTTGGGCACAGGTACTATGGTGGTCTGCTTGAAACATGTATGTATTACAGACTCAGTCAGGGTGAGGATGAAAATGTCAGTGAAGACACTTGCTAGTTGGTCCGCGCATGCTTTGAGTACACGTCCTGGTAATCCATCTGGCCCGCGGCTTTGTGAATGTTGACCTGTTTAAAGGTCTTGCTCACATCGGCTACCGAGAGCATTATCACGCAGTCATCCAGAACAGCTGTTGCTCTCGTGCACGATTCAGTGTTGCTTGCCACAAAGCGAGCATAAAAGGCATTTAGCTTGTCTGGTAGGATCGCATCACTGGGCAGCTCGCGTCTGGGTTTCCCTTTCTAGTCCGTAATAGTTTTCAAGCCCTCCCACATCCGATGAGCGTCAGAGCCGGTGTAGTAGGATTCAATCTTAATCCTGTATTGACGCTTTGCTTGTTTGATGATTCGTCTGAGGGCATATAGGGATTTCTTATAGGCGTCTGGATTAGTGTCCCACTCCTTGAAAGTGGCAGCTCTAGCCTTTAGCTCGATGCGGATGTTGCCTGTAATCCATGGCTTCTGGTTGGGATATGTATGTATGGTCACTGTGGGGACGACGTCGTCGATGCACTTATTGATGAAGCTGATGACTGAGGTGGTATTTTCCTCAATGCCATTGGATGAATCCCGGAACATATTCCAGTCTGTGCTAGCAAAACAGTCCTGTAGCGTAGCATCTGCGTCATCTGACCAATCCGTTTTGAGAGAGTCACTGGTACTTCCTGCATTAGTTATTGTATGCATCTCTGTGTGTGTAGTAAAGGTGATCTAGGTTTTTTCCCCCTCTGGCTGTAAATGTGACATGCTGGTAAAAATGTGGTAAAATGTGATTTAAGTTTGCCTGCATTAAAGTCCCCGGTCACTAGGAACGCCGCTTTTGGGTGAGCATTTTCTTGTTTGCTTTTGGCCTTATAAAGTTGGTTGAGTGCGGTCTTAGTGCCAGCATCGGTCTGTGGTGGTAAATAGACGGTTGCAAATAATATAGATGAGAACTCTCTTGGTAGATAGTGTGGTCTACAGCTTATCATAAGGTACTCTACTTCAGGCGAGCAATACCTCGAGACTTCTTTAATATTAGACATCGCGCACTAGCTGTTATTGACAAAAAGACACACACCCACCCCTCATTTTACCAGACGTAGCTTCTCAGTTTTTATTATTTTATTCACCTTTATTTAACCAGGTAGGCCAGTTGAGAACAAGTTCTCATTTACAACTGCGACCTGGCCAAGATAAAGCAAAGCAGTGCGACAAACACAACAGAGGTACACATGAGATAAAGAAACATACAGTCAATAATACAATAGGAAAATATATGTACAGTGTGTGCAAACGTAGTAAGATTAGGGAGGTAAGGAAATAAATAGGCCATAGTGGCGAAATAATTACAATTTAGCATTAACACTGGCGTGATAGATGTGCAGATGATGATGTGCAAGTAGAGATACTGGGGTGCAAAAGGCCAAACAAATAAATAACAATATGGGGATGAGGTAGTTGGGTGGACTATTTTACATATGAGCTGTGTACAGGTGCAGTGATCGGTAAGCTGCTCTGACAGCTGATGCTTAAAGTTAGTGAGGGAGACATAAGTCTCCAGCTTAAGTGATTTTTGCAATTCGTTCCAGTCATTGGCAGCAGAGAACTGGAAGGAAAGGCGGCCAAAGTAGGTGTTGGCTTTGCAGAAGTGCATGCTACGGGTGGGTGTTGCTATGGTGACCAGTGAGCTGAGATAAGGCAGGGCTTTACCTAGCAAAGACTTATACATTTACATTTACATTTAAGTCATTTAGCAGACGCTCTTATCCAGAGCGACTTACAAATTGGTGCATTCACCTTATGACATCCAGTGGAACAGCCACTTTACAATAGTGCATCTAGATCATTTTAAGGGGGGGGGGGGCAGAAGGATTGCTTTATCCTAGGTATTCCTTGAAGAGGTGGGGTTTCAGGTGTCTCCGGAAGGTGGTGATTGACTCCGCTGTCCTGGCGTCGTGAGGGAGTTTGTTCCACCATTGGGGTGCCAGAGCAGCGAACAGTTTTGACTGGGCTGAGCGGGAACTGTACTTCCTCAGAGGTAGGGAGGCGAGCAGGCCAGAGGTGGATGAACGCAGTGCCCTTGTTTGGGTGTAGGGCCTGATCAGAGCCTGAAGGTACTGAGGTGCCGTTCCCCTCACAGCTCCGTAGGCAAGCACCATGGTCTTGTAGCGGATGCGAGCTTCAACTGGAAGCCAGTGGAGAGAGCGGAGGAGCGGGGTGACGTGAGAGAACTTGGGAAGGTTGAACACCAGACGGGCTGCGGCGTTCTGGATGAGTTGTAGGGGTTTAATGGCACAGGCAGGGAGCCCAGCCAACAGCGAGTTGCAGTAATCCAGACGGGAGATGACAAGTGCCTGGATTAGGACCTGCGCCGCTTCCTGTGTGAGGCAGGGTCGTACTCTGCGGATGTTGTAGAGCATGAACCTACAGGAACGGGCCACCGCCTTGATGTTGGTGGAGAACGACAGGGTGTTGTCCAGGATCACGCCAAGGTTCTTAGCGCTCTGGGAGGAGGACACAATGGAGTTGTCAACCGTGATGGCGAGATCATGGAACGGACAGTCCTTCCCCGGGAGGAAGAGCAGCTCCGTCTTGCCGAGGTTCAGCTTGAGGTGGTGATCCGTCATCCACACTGATATGTCTGCCAGACATGCAGAGATGCGATTCGCCACCTGGTCATCAGAAGGGGGAAAGGAGAAGATTAATTGTGTGTCGTCTGCATAGCAATGATAGGAGAGACCATGTGAGGTTATGACAGAGCCAAGTGACTTGGTGTATAGCGAGAATAGGAGAGGGCCTAGAACAGAGCCCTGGGGGACACCAGTGGTGAGAGCGCGTGGTGAGGAGACAGATTCTCGCCACGCCACCTGGTATGAGCGACCTGTCAGGTAGGACGCAATCCAAGCGTGGGCCGCGCCGGAGATGCCCAACTCGGAGAGGGTGGAGAGGAGGATCTGATGGTTCACAGTATCGAAGGCAGCCGATAGGTCTAGAAGGATGAGAGCAGAGGAGAGAGAGTTAGCTTTAGCAGTGCGGAGCGCCTCCGTGATACAGAGAAGAGCAGTCTCAGTTGAGTGACTAGTCTTGAAACCTGACTGATTTGGATCAAGAAGGTCATTCTGAGAGAGATAGCAGGAGAGCTGGCCAAGGACGGCACGTTCAAGAGTTTTGGAGAGAAAAGAAAGAAGGGATACTGGTCTGTAGTTGTTGAGATCGGAGGGATCGAGTGTAGGTTTTTTCAGAAGGGGTGCAACTCTCGCTCTCTTGAAGACGGAAGGGACGTAGCCAGCGGTCAGGGATGAGTTGATGAGCGAGGTGAGGTAAGGTAGAA